>NC_063340.1:46732596-46766473 GCF_021869965.1 Rhincodon typus | reverse complement strand
GCTCCTATGATGCTGCTTGGCCTGCTGTGTTCATCCAGCCCTGCACCATGTTGTCTCGGATTCTCCAGCATCTGCAGTTCCTACTATCTCTGATTCAGTAATGATGGAGGTTTGTTTTTTGGACTGCAGGCCTGTGAAAAGCAGAGTTCCACAGGGATCGGTCCTGGGTCCTCTTTTGTTTGTCATTTATATAAATGAGTTGGATAAGAATATAGAAGGCATGGTTAGTAAGTTTGCAGAAAATTGCTGGGCATTGTAAATAGTGAAGAAGGTTTTCTAAGATTGTAAAAGGATCATTGGGTCAATGGCCTGAAAAATGGCAGATGGAGTTCAATCTGGATAAATGCGAGGTACTGCATTTTGGTACAACAAACAAGGGTAGGGCTAATGGTAGGGCCTTGGTTCATGCTGTAGAACAGAGGGACCTAGGGTGCAGGTACATAATTCTTTAAAGTTTGCATCACATCGACAGGATGGTTAAAAAGGCGTTTGGCACGCTTGCCTTCATTGCACAGTCCTTTGCGTATAGGAGTTTTATGAAGGATATTATCAGGCTGAAGAGGGTTCAGAAGAGATTCACCTTTTCCCTAAAATGGGGAATTTCAAGACTAGAGAACACATTTTTAAGGTGAGAGGAGAGAGATTTAAAAAAGACATGAGGCAATTTTTTTACACAGAGAGTGGTCCGTGTGCAGAATGAACTTCCTGAGGAAGTGGAGGATGCAGGTACAATTACAACGTTTAAAAGACGTTTGGATGGATATATGATTAGGAAAAGTTTGGAAGGATATGGGCCAAGAACAGTCAGGTGGGACTAGGTTAGTTTGGGTTTATGTTTGGCATGGATTGGTTGGACTGAAGGGTCTGTTTCCGTGCTGTATGACTATGACTCTATAACACAGAGCATTGGGATAAGCAGGGAACTTTCCAGATGGCAACTTGTGGAGTACCACAGGGATCAATTTCAGTCCACAATTATTTACAATATAGATAAATGACTTGGATGAGGAAAGTGAATGTACTTCATGCAAGTTGGTAGATGACACAAAATTAGCTGGGAAGACAAGTGGTGAAGATGACACAAGGAATCTACAAAGGGATGTAGACAGATTAAGTAAATGGACAAAAATTTGACTGATGGAATTTAATGAGGGAAATTTGAGGTCAGACCTTTGGCAGGAAGGAGAGAGGGCCAGAATATTATTTAAATGAAGAAAGGCTGCAGTAAATTGCATGTAGGGATTTATTCACAAGGATCCTCAAATCCCAATAAGCTAGCATACAAGTTCAGCAGATAAATAGGCAAATGGAATTTTGATCTTCATTTCACAAGGAATAGAATATAAGAATAGATACTTCTTGCTAAATCTATATAAGGCACTATTCAGGAACTTCATGGTCTTACAGACAGATTTTAATCAACAAGGGAATCAAAGATTATAAGCAAAGGGCAGGAAAGTGGAGATGAGCATTATCAGATCAGTCATGATCTCATTGAACAGCAGAGAAGACTCAATGGGCTGAATGGTTTACTTCTGCTTCTACTTCTTATGGTCATCTACCATATTAAAATTGCTGATAAAAGGCAATATTTTGTTAAAGCTTATCATTTGGAGAAAGCGAGATTAATACTTTATGAGAATAGAGGATGGATCGGTTGTGAAATGGACACTGAGAGTTAACTGCTTAGCTTTTGTTTAAATCTTAAACTAGGTAGGTTGAATCTGATAGGTCAAGGCATTATCCTGAGAAATGAAGCAGAGAACGCCAGTCATTTGTTTCATTGACGTGAAACTGGTGCAATGCATGTACATGTTCCTTCTGTCCGTGAAAGGCCCTATGTGTTATCCCATGCAACCATTAATATATGTAAGTGTGGCACACTGCAAAGACAACTTACAATCACAAATTGTCAACATATTCTTTAGGATACTTAAGATTTTATTTTCAAATGTTATTCAATCACAGAATTACATCTGACGTTGGACTTAGTTTTGCATTTGAAAGCATGGGCTGATTAGGTGTGTATCTTGCCTGTTGTGAGCAGTCAAAGGGACGCACAGATGACATACTTAGTATGACAATGGCATTGAAATTCAAATCCACATTGCTCATTTATTTGACAGGCAGAACAATGTTTTAACTTGACAGCAACAGCTTGTTAGTGGCAAACATCATGTTGCTACAGCAGCAAGTTGCTCACCTGTAGCTCAAACTTTTGACAGGTAATCTGAGCAAGACTGGCCAGTTTTCAGGATCTAACATAACATCATTAGCCCTTCATGAGTTTGCGCAATATGCAGTGAGAAATTGTGCAATCAGGGTAGCCATTATCTTGCTGGATGGCTTTTATGCACCATTTTTTAGTATCAAACCTACATGGTGGATAAATGGCTTGGACACTATTTATAAGGATATCAAGAAGGTAATCTTGTAACACTTGCAACCATAAGAATCCTGATGTGTATACTGACCAGTGAATGTCAAATTAGAACAGGCAGTAGTAAAGAGCCGCCTGACAAACCTCCCCCAGTCAGACATTGTCAGACTTTCACCAAGGAAGCCACAGACAATTGCACTGCAGCACCATCTAATAACGATGTAAATCCATCACCATTGTGTTAATCATGAACGTTGGAAAAGCATAGATTTATGGATAATGACAATTGGAATATGGACAGGTTCAGAAATTATGTTGCAAAGGATTTATCATGCAATTGCTTTGAATTGGAAAGTCAAAAGGTTAAAGAAGGCTATGGTCTATTTATAGTTTACATAATAAAAATTGACTTTGGAAAGCAGAGCCCATTAATGTTTCCAGAAGTCAGTAGCTAGATGGCTGGTTTGCAATGCAGAGTGACACAAGCAGTGAGGACTTAATTCCCATACCAGCTGAAGTCACCATGAAGACTCTGTTTTCTCAACCTTGTGCCTTAGCTGAGGCATGAGAAGTCTTAGGCTAAACTCACCGACAGTCTCTCTCTCTTTCTCTTTCTCAAAAGCAGCCTATGGTCCTTTGGGCTGTGTTGAGGTAATTGTGGGGTTTCATTGCTCTAATTGTTGAATAAACTAACGGATCTCTACTGCTACTGCCTGGCAACAGCCAGATTGAGGTGCTACGTGTTTTTCCAGTATACACTAACAGGTTGAGCCAGTAGCTGGAGAGGTTTGAAAGAACAAATGGTATTGTTCCAATTCCAGTCATAAAAGTCAGGGTTTGAAGTTGAATGTGACACTATCCAGTTCTCTCTCAGTGAAGTCATTTGAAAAAAAAAACTGATAAAGTTTCAAATATCAGGACTCCTAGAGGTTTCTAAGCTAAAAACAAAATCTAGTCTGAAAATTTTCCATTGCTCTGCGTTTGTCAGCAATTGGATCTCATCTATAGGACTTCAAAGGATCTGTGAGCAGTCAATTTATTTTTGTAATCTGAATTTGCCCTTGGCCTGCAGGGGATGTCCTTTTTTATTCCATGTTGACTGATGTTTCGCCATCTGTAATAACATTAAGGTTGGGTGTGTCCTTTTCCAGTCTCTGTATGAATGGGTGTGTTTGGAATTCAGATAATATAGTTTAATTCACATAATATCTAAGTTGATAAACAGATTGCCATGTGCTTGAATGAGTTTGCCTATATTAAGTGAGCTACTTGTGAATTTATTGGAAAGCCTGCTGAAATTCTCACTTGTTCAAGATAACACTAATAAAAAGAAACAAACTGACCCCCTTTGGTGATTGAATAAGGCATTTACACTTTTGTTATCGCTGTGGAGAAATGCGGCTGGTTTCCACTTTATTTGTCCCACCAGAATCATAACAGTATTCATTGAACATATGAACTCAGTAACTGTTTGGGCAGCACGGTTGCTCAGTGGTTAGCATTGTTGCCTCACAGCGCCAGGGACCCAGGTTCAATTCCACCCTCGGGTGCCTGTCTGTGTGGAGTTTGCACATTCTCCCCATGTCTGTGTGGGTTTCCTCCGGGTACTCTGGTTTCCTCCCACAGTCCAAAGATGTGCAGGGTAGGTGGATTGGCTAAGCTAAATTGCCCGTAGTGTTCAGGGTTCTGTAGAGTAGATGGGTTATAGGGGGATGGGTCTGGGTGGGATGCTCCAAGGGTCGGTGTGGACTTGTTGGGCCGAAGGGCCTGTTTCCACACTGTAGGGATTCTATGAGATTATGTAACTGAATTCAGTTTTAAGACCACCTTGTATGCCTAAATCAATGGTGTTGCTTTCAGACTCCCATTGGGTTCAGCTCCCACGAACATCTTTCCTGGGTTCTATAAGAAGCATATTTTTCAATCTTTTGAACATCTTTTGTCTATTTCTGATATATAGGAGACACATCCATTATATTTGAATCAGCAGCTCTATGTCAGAATTTCCTTACATGTCTAATGGGCTCCATCCTGTACTCCAGTTCACAGTTCACACAGAGTACTCACCCTTCCTTTGATGCCTGAGTTGACATTACCATTACTTATGCATTTTGCAAACGCTACATTTACAAGTGATGTTTTGCAAATCAGCACAGAAACTCAAACACAATTAAATAACTGTCAACTTCTGCTCAATTGACCATGTATATTTTGTGAGTGGCTTTGACTTTATAATATCTATCTTGATCCCATATCCAAAATTTCATCTGATACTTTCTTTAAAATCTAAGATGGACTGTAGTATTAAACAAGACATTTATTAATATCCGGAAAGGGAAATTCAGCAGTAGGTTGAGTGCTAGTGTCACTTGGACTTCAAATGTATAGGATGGGGGCCTACGGTTTGTCAGTACAATAGTTTTGGTCTGGATTTTTGGCAGAAATTGGGGCATGGATTTTGAAGTTTGACAATTGAGCCTGCTGATTTAACTGCATGGAAAGAGGACTGAAAAATCAGCAGCACTGAGCATTCAGTTTCATGAGATCTGGAATCATTGGTAAGATGCTCTGGCTCCATCAGAGCAGTGCTGCAATGTTGCAATGCTGAATCACCATACCATCAAAACATTTGTGACCACAAGTTTGTAAAAGTCAGAAAACAGAGCTTCATTGAGGTATAAAAAGACTTTGTTACAGTGGTTTATTGATGTACCTCAACATATTAATCTGAGCTGTGTGACCACAGTACAAACTGAATAAATTCTAAACCATCCTGGTAAGTTATGAAGGAATTAACTCTGTCACTAAATCTAATTAGGTACAATGGCAATGTGTGAGCTGTAAATTATTCTTTATCCTAATATATGGCAAAGAGAAGTATGCAGTATATCAGACCAAGGACTGCACAATTCAAATACTTCTTTTTGCTATTGCATCCTGTTCAGAAATCACAAAAATTTATATCATATTAAAAATGTCTTGCTTTCAACATACGTTCCAGTTTGTCCCATTAATTCTTAATGTTTTACTTTCAGCGTCATACTTTCACTATGACATTTTGTTGATTTGTTGCAATTTTTCAAGGGACCAATCATTACAGAAAAGAAGAGAACCTACAAAACAGAGAGCAACAAGCAATCACCAAGACATTATTAAGAATCCTGAAAAACAACCAATCCAAATGACCAATAGTGCTCAATTGTTTGCATATTCTAAAAGCCTTAAAATGATATTTGATTTAGACAATCTTTGTTTTTTTTTTCATTTTAAATTGTAAAAGATTCCTTCTCACCCATGTCTGATCAAGATTGAAACATTCAAGGTTCTTCACCCTGCTTTCATAATTGAATACTTTGAAACTATAGGCTGAATTCTAGGCAGGAACTATTTTTTCTCATATTGCACTTGCTCATTTTGCAAAATATTTTTGATTCTCGCCTATCAGTTCGTGATTGTTTTATGAGTTGGAATGTTCTGTCCCCATCTGCTCAATCCAGATCCTTCGCAATTTTTAAAACTTGTATCCAATCGCTTCTTAGCATTCTTCCTCTTCAAGAAAAACTGTCCCAATTTATCTCTTTTCAGAATTGAAGTGTCTCGTCACTGGAACCATCACATAAACATCTTTTGTACTTTAACCAATGCATTCCCATGTTCAACTGATTGAGAAAGTTGCAATGGAATCAGAGAGTCCAGAAGCAGTCAGGCAATGGCCTGTTCACAGCTACAGCAGTCCTGAGGGCACTGCTATGTTTTAGAATCAGTGATTTCAGAGATGGTGACTTCCAATGGATATTTCCCTACTGGTGAGTTATTTGATTTTTTTTTGTGGGAGAATCTCTGGATTTCTGTGTGACATATGGGCTGATTAACTCCTGAACTGCTGAGATCTGCTAATGTAGTGCCATAGTTTTTTTGTTGCAGCTGCCCAGATGACCGGCCTGGACAATACTGCTGATGTAAGAAGCCTTGAAAAGGAACAAAATGCAACCTTGCAATGCAGGAAGCAGCACTGAAATAGACCCATGTGGCAAGGTTACGAGGGACAGGAAGCTGCTGGCAAAGTTGAAATGGGGAACAGAAGACTGGATCCAGGAGATGTTGATAAGAAAATAAATGTTATCACCACTGTTCAGTTACTTTGAAATATTTGTGTGATCAGAATCAACCATAGAGTACACTGAAAGTTTGGATAAAGGTAATACTGGTAGATCCAAGAAATTAAGACTACCGTGAGCAGAGCTAAGAAATTTCTGGGGAGGTGATCCATTTGACTAAAGATTGCATCCTTAGAATTTGGCTTAAAGCGATTTGTTGCCAGAAGAGAATTGGTGCTAAATCTGTCAAGAAAAGACATTAGAAACCTCCTCAAATAAGATCAGCAGTAGGAAGGACAACAGTCAGCATTTTATGAACTTGATGGAGATTCTTCAATTTACTGCGAATGACATGTGGACCACAAATGTGCACATTTAACCCTCCCCAGATCCAGCAGAAACCATCTTCACCTGTGGGTTGGTGGATCAGGGGAAAGGATTGGTTCCTCCAAGTGGGAAATATGAACGTAGCAGGGCAATTTGAACTCAGCACCAATTTCAGATAACATTTTCACTGGCGCAAGGACCTTATCCCACAGTGTCTTGAGGTGTCAATTTTCACGATAGATATAAGTGCTCTTGCAGGGCGGATAAGGTCTGTGGAACTGTCAAGCTGGCAAGTTATTTAAATGGCTTTCATAAGTCAAAACAGAAAAGGCCTACGACCATCTGTGGTTTGAAAAAAAATCTGTCTGGTACTGTTTGTTGACATAGCCCTAAGTGGTACTACAACAGTATAAATGCTTGACTGCTTTCAATAAGCTATCTTTATCATAATCAGGCCCTGTAAACTTACGATTTGATTGATATCTCAAAGTGGTTATTAAACTATTAGTTGCATGTTATGTTGGGCTATGCATAAAAATGTTTATTTTCATAAGTGAAGTATACAAATGTTTATTCTTATGAGTAATGCAGCGATTTGGGGATTTAAATGTATTGAATGGGCTTTCATGAATAATAGTAATTTTGATATAGTAATGTTGTGAATAGAAATTTTCATTTTCTTTCATCTTAGCATGGCTCCTGGGTACTGCCTATGGTGGATATTGGATAAATTGGCATTGAGATGCAAAGGTGACTTGAGTGGTCATGAGTTCACAAAACTACAAGTGGCTGGAGGGATTGTTAGGGGCATGGATTGGATTAGGTGGCTTGTATGATCATTGGAATTGGTGGAGTATAAGAGGTGAGGACTCCAAGACCTAACCTTTAATAGAACATCTGGGAATAAACCCCAGAGTAAAAAACCTGCCTTGGCGATCAGCTGTACTTGGCCTTTTCCAATCTGTGATCTGGTCAGCAAGCCTGATGTCAATCATCACTCATCTGCTCCCAACTGGATCAAAGACTCTGTCGTTCAGCCAACTTTTTTCCTCAGGTGGGTACAGCAAGCTGGGATAATTCCCAGTTCCATGTATCCACCCTAGGAGCAAAAAAAAAATGCGATTAAAGGTCATGGCCTATGTATTGAATGGACTGTCTAGTAAATTCATGTCTTTTTTGCATCAGTCATTTAATACAAGTGCTCTAGCATTATTAAATTGGAGACAGTTCAGAAATGATTTACCAGGATGTTGCCAGGACTTGAGTGTTTCAATTATGAGGGGATGCTAGAGAGGCTGGGACTTTTTCCACTGGAGCATAGGAGAGATGACCTTATAAAGCTTCATAAAATCATGAAGAGCATATATAAGGTGAATAGAAAAGGTCTTTTCCCGAGGCTGGGGGAATTCAAAACTAGGGACATACTTTTAAGGTGAGAGGAGAGAGATTTAAAAGGGACCTGAGGGGCAACTTTTTTACACAGAGGGTAGTTCGTATATGGAATGAACTGCCAGAGTAAGTGGGAGATGCAGATACATTTACGACATTTAATCGGTACATGAATAGGAAAGACTGATATGGAACAAACACAGGCCAAGTGAGACTATTTAATTTGGGAAACTTTGTCGGCATGGGTGAGTTGTACCAAAAGATCTGTTTCCATGCTGTATAACTCTGTGACCCATATTTATTTTATGTTGATTTTGGTTTGATTGTTAAAGTAAAAGTTTATCAAAAGCTAAAATCTTGTCCATTGGCTTCTCTTTGGATTATTCAGTAAATTTGACTCTTTTATTAATCTCCACAGTACCACAGCAAATAAATGGGAAATGCATGATACATATGTTTTGGTATCTGAACGCCTTAAGCACTTAAGCAAATCCTTAAAAGTTAATTATAAAAATTAAAAAACAGTTATTTCCACAGAATATGAAAACACTCACTAAATTATACTTAAAACCATTTAAGTCAGTTTGCTTCTATGCACTGCCAGTAAAATATCAAAGTAATATCTTACCAGATGATACTATTTGAACTATCTATTTTAGGTTAACTTTCAAATAAATCTCTAATTCATTTAATTATCAGGACTTTAATTTTATATTCATGTTCATGTTGTAATACTCGCATATTATGCAAAGAGTAATATAACCTGGAAAAATGTCTTTAAATCCCATTCTGATGTCAAAATAGGCACAACAGGTAGGAAATTAAATTGTTACAGAACTAAATGCATATATTAACTAATATTCCACAGTCTTATTGTACATTAAGTCTGATAAAATATTAATCATCTCATATTAAAATCGCTTTTCAGTTTCCACTTTCTAGCAAACCACAAAGATCCTTAACAAAGCTCTACTGACAGTTGATTCTTTCCTGAGGCCTTTTATTTTATACAATCTGAGTTTCTTTCACATTATTCATGTTTCACAGCATATTGCAGCGACTGTAAAGTTACTACTGCCTTAACAAACTAATTGTTAAATAAATATACATCAGAAAATTAATTTTCTTTGTACTTCTCCAAAGCATAAATTCAAATATATGGAGCCTCTCCTAAAGATGTTGAAATAAATTTTCTGTTAAGCATAACTATCCATCTAGTTGTGTACCATGCAATTCAGATTGGATCCAATGGTAGCACTCTTGCCTTTGAATCAGAAGGCTTGAGCACAAAATCTATTGCAGTACCAAAGAACTGTATCATTGCTGTAAGTGTTAGTGGCAGTTAATATGTTAAAACTAGGTTCTCATTTGCTGTCTCAAGTGGAGCTAAAAGGTCTCATTATAGTAAAGGGCAGCAGAAATCATCTCAATGTCTTGGCCAGCAGTTGTCCCATAGCCAACATCACAAAAAATGTGTATCCAGTGATGAAGGGGAAACGTCAGCCTTTCTGCTCCTATGATGCTGCTTGGTCTGCTGTGTTCATCCAGCTCTGCACCTTGTTGTCTCGGATTCTCCAGCATCTGCAGTTCCTACTATCTCTGTATTCAGTGATTATCAGGTTGCTCTATGTGTTATCCAGCTGTGTACAAATCAGCTGTCATCCAGCAACATTCACATATCTCACCTTCATTACTCAAACATTTATCAGACAATTCCACTGAAAATTGGCTAACAATCTTTTAATCTATCTTAAGGTTCTATGTTGTTGAAAATTGCCGGAGACAATCTTAACTGCAGTAATCAGTTACACAAATTACCTGGAAACTGAAGTGTAAATTATATCCATTTCACATTTACGTTAACAGAAGAGAGATCTTCAGGAAAGAACGACCTCTAGTTTCTGTAAGTACACATCATGTTTTGGATAACTACAGCATGAACAGTGACAGTAGCCCCATGAAGCAAGCCCATAGTTTCTATGCATTTTTCTTCTGACAACAGAAAGTCAGAGCACACACAAAGCAGTTGATAGCGAATCTGCAGTCACTTTACTTCAAGGTCCATTTTATTTTTCATTGAAAGCAACAGAAAATGAAAATCAGGCAGTATATGGAACAATAATATCAAATGCATTCCATAAGTCTTGACATGAGGTAAAATGCAGTGCAGCCTTTTTCACAAACTGACCTTGCTATTTAATGTGGGGTCGGTGATAGGGATTTATAAGGAGAAAGTGTGGTCGCAGAGAGAGAATCCAAAATTTCCAAAACTGCGGACATCCAGTTCAGGTTAAAAGCATCAATGATTATAACAGTTTATTCCCTTTCCTGCCTGGCAAATAGCCAGATCAGGAGGTTGGTGTGTGGGAAAACAAGCACTGGGAGGTCATAACGATAGATCATTTCAACAATCCTGGCGACTGGGAAATGCCACGGGCAGAAGAGTGGTGAAGGAGTTGGGGGAGTTCAGACTGGCAATCGGGAGGGAGGGAAGGATAGATCATAGCACGGAAAGCTTGAGAGTAAACAGGAAGGGACATGGAGGGACAGAAAAATCAGTTGACCACAACAGATTTGCTCTAAAGGAGAACTCTTGTTTTCCTTGGCTAATCGTGCATGCTTTAAAAAGATTGTCTGCTTGATCCAGCAATTACTACCTTAATTGGACTACCAGGTTTCCTGAATTTTGAAAAACCCAGCATGCAGGTGACCTATTTAAATTAGGCTCCCAATTGCAACGTGATCCCCTGATTCAATATTAATATTACCCAGCCAAGATGGGACACTCACACCTCTCAAATCATGACCAAAATGCCTTTGGGCATTTAAACAATGAGTTGAATTTTATAATTCAAAAAAAACTTTCTTCAATTATACCAAGAGGAATTAATATCGACACCACAAGGAAAATTACACAGAGAAAGCAAACAGATTGATCCATATGATGTAGGAGCAGAAACAGGCCATTCAGCCCATTGAGTCTTCTCTGCCATTCAATGAGATGATGACTGATTTGACAATTTTCAACTCACTTTCCTACCATTTCTCAATAACCCTTGATGTCCTTACTGATTAAAAATCTGGCTCAGATTGCAGCTTAACATGTGTATTTTTTTGTGTGGCAGGATTTAAATCATTTAGTTACTTGACAACTGATTGCACATAAAGGCAGATAAGAGCACAGTTTTATTTAGGTGAAAGTGCAAAGCCAATTTACAAAATATTGCACCTCAACATGCAATATAATTGATGCAATTTCTTTTATAGTTTACTCCATGTAAAATGATCCTCTGGCAGACAACATAACTGCAGCTTATTTTAAGACCATGGATACAAATTACTTGTGTAAGAAAAAACAGTAACTTCTTTTTGCAATTTTGCAAGTAGAAAAAGAAACTTCTGACTTTAACTTACCCAATGAAAACAAAGCTTTTTTCAAAGAGATCCAAACTCATTAATAAAACAGAAAGTGAAATGATTAGGAATGCCTAATGTATTTGTTTGGAAATTGGGTTGGAAAGATTGTGCAAGCAGAGTGATTTGGCATATGTTATGAACTTGAAATTGTGAATTGCTTAAAGTCAATAAATTCTGTTGAAAAAGGGAAGATTTTTCAGCACAGTGCCACAGACTACCAACAACATTGAAGCCTGAATTAGGGGACGGTCAGAGAATATATTAAAAAGACGTGGAGGTGCCAGTTTTGGACTTGGGTGGGCAAAGTAATAAATCACACAACTCCAGGTTATAGTCTAACAAGTTTACTTGAAATCACAAGCTTTTGGAGCCTCACTCTTTCTTCGGGTGTTAGTGAGCAAGGTGGTAACAGACAGAGAATTTATAAGTAAAATATCAAAGGGACACAGAACTAATGTGAATGTATTGAGCAAACCTAAGATGGCTGTTAAATCTTTAATCAGTTAAAAAGGAGATGCAGATTTCAATTTATTAATATGCAAATCCCAGTCACTGCACCAAGATAACTAAAGGTTTTATCAATACACCAGAAGACACATCTCAAGTCAGAAAATGCATTTTAGGTGTGAGGACTTGTTTAGAATCTGTCTTTGTTTTAACTTGGAGTCAGACTGGTTTTATTTCCAAAGTAGGATTTTTTTAAATGCCACATTGACTGTCTACAAATTGTGTGCTTGTTGAATAAAATAGAATATATCTGCAATTACAAATCTGCAAATGCAAATTCACCCAATAGATTTATATGTGTTTGTGCATGCGTGCATGCATGCATGTATGGCGGAAGCGGGGAGAGAGAGACAGAAAGGGAAACTGTGAGCATGTGTGTGTGTGTGTGTGTTTGTGTGTGTGGGAGAGAGTGTGTTATGTGCGCGTGCGCATGTGTGTGTGTGCGTGCGTGTTCCTGGTTGAGGCTGTCCTCATGGGTACCGAACATGGCTATCAGCCTTTGCTCAGTGACTCTGCGTTGTTGTGTATCCTGAAGTCCGCCTTGGAGGATGTTTACCCAAAGATCTGAGGCCGAATGTCCTTGACCGCTGAAGTGTTCCCCCACTGGGAGGAAACATTCCTATCTGGTGATTGTTGCACAGTGTCCATTTATCCATTGTTGTAGCGTCTGCATGGTTTCACCAATGTACCATGCCTCATGGCATCCTGCAGCACATGAGATAGACAACGCTAGCCAAGTAACATGAGTACCTGCCATGCACATGGTGGGTGGTGTTCCCACATGTGATGGTAGTGTCCATGTCGAAGATCTGACATGTCTTGCAGAGTTTGCCATGACAGGGTTGTGTGGTGTTGTGATCGATGTCGTCCTGAAGCCTAGGTAGGTTGCTGTGAACAATGGTTTGTTTAAGGTTTGACGTTGTTTGAAGGTGAGAAGTGGTAGGATGATTTTGGGGAGATACTCATCGTCATTGATTATGTGTTGAAGGCTGCGAAGAACATGGCTTAGTTTCTCCACTCCTGGGAAGTACTGGAAGTCAAAGGGAATCCTATTTGAAGAAGGGTCTAGGCCCGAAACGTCAGCCTTCCTGCTCCTCTGATGCTGCTTGGCCTGCTGTGTTCATCCAGCTCTACACCTTGTTATCCCCAATTGGAGGTATTCCGTGTCTGTCTTCTGAGGAGGTCATTATGGTGTTTCACTACGGCACATTGGAACTAGCGAGCAATGAGTTGAGCATCATATCCATTTCCTGTGAGGGCAGCCTTCAGCACCTTCAGGTGTCCATCTCGTTCTTCCTCATCTGAACAGATCCAGTGTATGCGTAGGGCTTGTCCATAGCGGATGGCTGTTTTAAAATGTTTAGGGTGAAAGATAGAGAAACGCAGCATCGTGAAGTTATCCGTAGGTTTGCGGTAGAGTGAGGTCTTGAGGGTCCGTCCTTGTTGGAGATGTGTGTGTCCAAGAATGAGACTGATTCTAAAGAGTGGTCCAAGTTAAGTCTGATGGTGGGATGAAACTTGTTGATACCAGCATGCGGTTGTTTCAGTGATTCCTTGCCATGAATCCAAAGGGAGAAAATGTCATCCATGTATCTGGTGTATAGCACTGGTCGGAGGTCCTGTGTAGCAAAGAAGTCTTGTTCAAACTTCTGCATGAAATGTTGGCATATTGGGGTGCAAATCTGGTCCCCATGACTGTTCTGTGTGTCTGGATAAAGAAGTAGTTGTTGAAGGTGAAGATGTTGCGGTTGAGGATAAAGTGGATGAGTTATAGGATGGCATCTGGAAATTGGCAGTTGTTGGTATTCAGTACTGAGGCTGTTGCAGCGCTGCAGTTGTTGTGGGAGATGCTGGTGTAGAGCGCTGAAGCATCCATTGTGACGAGGAATGTTCCTAGTTCGACTAGTCCATGTATGCTGAGTTTCTGTGGGAAGTCTGTCGTGTTGCAAAAGAAGCTTTGGGTTTCCTGTAGAATGGATTTCAAGATGCTCTTGACACAGCCAGAGAGATTCTCACACAGGGCCCCAATGCCTGATACAATGGGACATCTAGGTGTGTTGGCTTTGTGTATCTTTGGAAGGCAGTAGAAGTCCCCTTTAGTTATATCAGGGCAGTGACTTGAAATAAATTCTGGGATTTACATATTAATCAATTGAAACCTGCATCTCCTTTCTAACTGATTAAAGACTTAACAACTATCTTAGGTTTGTTCAATACATTTGCATCAGTTCTATGACCCTGTGATCTTTTACTGATAAATTCTGTGTCTGATGCCACCTCTCTCATTAACGCCTGAAGAAGGAGCAAGGCTCCGAAAGCTTGTGATTTCAAAAAACCTGTTGGACTACAACCTGGTGCTATGTGATTTTTGACTGTATTAAAAAGAGTATAAGAAGAAATTCAACCAAAGCAAAACTAGTGAGAAAACAGGATGCACCTCAGGAGTCCTTGCTTGTTTTGTTAGCACTCACATGCTTTGCATCTACTTGGATGCTTGTAGCATCTGTGTCATGTCTTGCTGGAATTTGTCACCTCATTCAGAACTTACAGGCTCACAGTCCCTCTGTCTCGCTTTGCCTTTTAGCACAGACATAAAGCTAGGCAGCTTGTCATGGATATCAGCAGTGATCAGTCAATGAGGTGGATGGGTTGCTGTGCCACATCATGCTACATCAATGCTACAGCAAAGCATGTGCTAGCAGTTTACACAGCAAAGATATTGAATGTCCTTCAGCAAAATAGCCATGTCTCAAAGTTGAAGGGTACTAGTCCCCATCGAGTCAAAAAGACCGTCATCAGTCAAGGGGCTCTGCCAGAGGCAGAGAAAGGCAGCACCAATCTCAGTCCAGAGTCTTGGACACAGTTACTTGAAATCTTAGGATGGTCAGGACAAGAGGTCTATAACAATGTGGTCCATTTGCTGCATGAATGACATTCCTGCAGGATTCAGTGCAAAGAGACTGAGAATTTGATCAATTAGTTATTTGCAAAGAGATCAGTTGGTGGTCTCCTTCCAAGTTGGTCAGGATGGGTGGGACTGATCAAACCTGTGGATCTGTTCATTTAAAGTCAAAGTGAGTCATTAGATTTTATTATTATAGTTAGGATGTTGGGGAAGTAAATTCTGGGGATTGGAGGCAGCATACTGGAATTTGGAGGGGACGATAAATGGGCTGGAGCAACTCAACAAATAAAAGTGGGAGACAAATAATGCTTCAGAGGCCAAGGGTCACTGCTGGTGGTGGGGAGGGGAAATAGTCATTAACAGTTATCCAGCCTGGCTTTGATAGGGAAACAACTATGCTTGGCATGGCTAAGCTGTTAGCCCAGGACTCAGAAGGGTATCATTGGGGGATGAAGACTTAAATTTAAAAAAAAGTGGTGACAATGTGTGGGATTGACAAGGTGGGCAAGGGGTGGTACAGTGGCTCAGTGGTTAGCACTGCTGCCTCACAGCACCAGGGACCTAGGTTCAATTCCAGACTCTGGCAATGATCTGTGTGGAGTTTGCACATTCTCCCTGTCTCTGCATGGGTTTCCTCCCACTGTCCAAAGATGTGCAGGTTAGGTGGATTGACTGCACTAATTTGCCCATAGTGTCCAGGGCTTTAAAGGTTAGATGGATTAAACTAGGAAATGCAGGATTATGGGGACAAAGTAGGGGTGTGATGCTGTTTGGAGAGTTGGTGTTGACTTGTTGGGCCAAATGACCTGTTTCCACACTGTAGGGATTCTATCCTAAAAGGAACATAAAGGTTTTGGTGATGGTCACCACAACTAACAGGCTGAACTGCAACTCACTTCGCAAATCACAACCTGTTCTGCCTTCCTCCCTCATCCAAGTTACAAATATACCAAGAAAATACAAATTAGCTACCATCACATCTGGGCAAAGCAATTGCTTTTTCTTATCTGAGCATATGGTGCTCGCTTGTGAGTAGTGTAAGGCCATTCAATGGGCAAGTACATTAACTGAACACTTATACAGCACCAGTTAAAGATGTGAACGCCTACTCCTCACAGTACTAAGGACATGTTCTTTTTCTGTTTCTGATATTACCCACATACGTTCATTGAAAACATGACCAATAGATCCAAGCCCAGCAGGGCTTATCATTGCTGTGTATCCAGATGATGAAGGCACATTGCTGCCACCACAGACTGAGGAAGCCACAGCAAATTTTCAAAGAACAGTGTTATCTGCTGGAGAAAGCCATGTGACCTGAAAGGGTAGCTGGCTTTCCCAAGTGGCCTTCAAGGTGCCAGCTGCACTTTTTTTAATGCAACTGGCTGCTTCCAAGGTTTCACTCGGGACTTGTGTGTGTGATCTCTCAATCCTCAACCCACAAATGTATCAAGGCTATATCCAACACATCTTGGGCCACAGCACCCCACTTTACTGCAGTGCCCTGTTCTACAGCCTAAGCAGTCAGATTTGCCAACATAGCTCATGTGCAAGGCACTATAAACTTTACATGTGTTGTAACGTGTTATAATATGACACGTGCCTGTCACATTACAACATACTGTCTTCATGAACAGACGAAGGTTCCATTGTACCAATGTCCAATATATCTGTGATCGTTGGTAACACAACTGCACTAGGTACTCTGGAAGCAGCCATGATGCCCATACGCTTGCAAGCTCTTGAGTAGACGCTTCTTTTCTAGGGCCAGACGCCTTGGAAGGATCATTACTGGGATACAAGAGCTACATTCAGCAACCATAGTTGATGTAAAGATTTTTTATTGATCTGTTTCTTTTTTTTGCTTCTGTACTGAAATTGGAAAAGGACATCTTAAAAACCAAGGACTGTCAAAGGATTGTTGCAGTTTTTTTTTAAAACAATTACCTAACGCTCATTGAAGGTGCTGTTTACCTGCTATCTGTTAAAGCAATGGGCATGATTGCTACAGAAGGGCTGGAGCCAGGGGGTGTGGACACAGGGAGATAACGCTGCTTGTGAAGCAAGGACCAGTTGTCGATGACAAAGGTCCTTTTTCTCTCAACAACTATGTGATTGGCTCCCAGCTGGCTGAACTGCTTGTGGGTGTGAATATTTGGGCAGAATCCATCGAACCTCCAGAAAGGGAATAGCAACACAAAAAAAAACTCCGTCCCGAAGAAAGCCAGTTTTATATCCTAACTGGTAGTTATAAGCTGTGGCTTTTAACCTATAAACCAGTAACTTTATAAGTGTGAACTAGTCACCCTGTTTGTCCCACAGTAAGCAAAAGTATTTCTCGAAGAAAGATCGAGCAGCAGCATGTCCTGACAAGCCAAAAGGATCAGCTCAGTGAATACTGTGGACAGGGACCATTGAATTACCTTCCTGATCTTTCCTTCAGCCCATGACCTCCATTTTATCTTTGTGTCTGTCTGTATGTGTGTTAGAAGCGGTATTTAATGGGGTTAGGACCTTCAACTAGTGGCGTCATATGATCATGGTCCATAATTGTTCATCTGTAGCTAGAATCTATTATTTGGAACAAATAGTAATTCTTGTTATGTACTGGTGAAAACTGGTGTTTTCTGTCAACTTGGATCTGAAAGAAGGTATGTTGGAGAATTCTGCACACTTTTATACAATCTATGACTTTTGTGAGGACCCTGGGAAATGCAGGGTTTGAATTGAATAACAAGAATTGAATAACAAGAATTACTATTTGTTCCAAATAATAGATTCTAGCTACAGATGAACAATTATGGACCATGATCATATGACGCCACTGGTTGAAGGTCCTAACCCCATTAAATACCGCTTCTAACACACATACAGACAGACACAAAGATAAAATGGAGGTCATGGGCTGAAGGAAAGATCAGGAAGGTAATTCAATGGTCCCTGTCCACAGTATTCACTGAGCTGATCCTTTTGGCTTGTCAGGACATGCTGCTGCTCGATCTTTCTTTGAGAAATACTTTTGCCTACTGTGGGACAAACAGGGTGACTAGTTCACACTTATAAAGTTACTGGCTTATAGGTTAAAAGCCACAGTGTTGCATAACACTGATGACTTGTCACACAGAGTCTTCAGTGAGACTAAGTGTAGATAAATGCAGCCCATTCTTCCATCGGGGCCATTATGGAGTAAATGACAGCCCTCCTGAAGATTAGGCTCCAATCTTGATTTGGTCTGGGGGATCCTGGAATAAATTCCAAAGAGTATGCTACATGGTCTTTGCATGTGATGTACAAAGCACCATAAGGCAAAGAGGAGAGGCAATGGATATTGAAGGATTAAGGGAACGGCAGCAGATTTCCAAGGAGGTGGGTGGGGATACTGGGCAGAAGCAACTTTATCTTCAGCATGATGGCCTGGTGCAGTGTCAGATGAAACAATCCATACTGGTCCAATAGTGCAACAGAATTGGGTGCAGTGATCAGTTATTGACTGTAAATTCATTGCTGCTCAATTCAAGAGTA
Source organism: Rhincodon typus (assembly GCF_021869965.1). NCBI lineage: Eukaryota > Metazoa > Chordata > Chondrichthyes > Orectolobiformes > Rhincodontidae > Rhincodon > Rhincodon typus. Next base: position 46,747,929 of record NC_063340.1, on the reverse strand, counting down.
ACTGCCACTTTTCTTGCTGTTTTGGTTATTTTTCTTCACTTTTCCTGTTGTTTAATAAAAGTTAACATTGTCAACTCTTCGTGGGCTTTCCAGCATGTGCTGTTCCTGCTTTTCAAAAATCACATTGTTATGCTTTGCTGGGTATAAGGGAAAGAGTAGCACTTCCTTCGATCAGGTTCTAACATGGTCCAGCACTAAGGACCGGTATTCTGTGTAGTGACACTGTAACAGTCGTAAAGGTGATAGTGTAAAGTAGCAATACATTTATGAATGTGAGTTACTATTTGTGATGAAATGCCACCCTTTCCACCTACATGTCTTCCAAAGTTTTTTTCTTATTTCCTCTCATTACATGAAGGACTATTTAGAACCAGCAGATATTGACCTGGTGCACAGTGGGTTTTAAATATGGCACCAGCTTTCAATCCCTGAAGGTCCCAGCAATGGCAGAAAATACTTTCATCCTGGGAAGATTGGCTGATATCGGGACCATGTCATTTATGTTTCTGTTTTTAAAACTAGAGGCTAAGATGAGAAAGTCCTGTTTTGAAACCACACTTTAAAGGGTTGCTGTAAGTTTTGGAAAGCAAGCAACCCAACACTCCTGTAAACAGAGACAACAAGGTGTAGAGCTGGATGAACACAGCAGGCCAAGCAGCATCAGAGGAGCAGGAAGGCTGACGTTTCGGACCTAGACCCTTCTTCAGAAATTCTCCAGCATCTGCAGTTCCTACAAACTCATGTAAACAACTTTTTGAACAAGCAATAATTGGATTTTGCGTCACAGAGAATTTGGGGCCAAGGTTGTGACAATTGCAAGTTTTCCTGGCAACAACAAGACGGCCTATGGACTAGTAACCAGTTATCAGTGACAGATGCATTGTTGCCTATGAACAACTGAAGTTTGGAGCTGGCAACAAGTTATAAAATGAGAAGTGTTCGGTTTTTCTTTTTCACCAGGTCAGCAATCTCTCTGTGTTCTCTTCAGTGAAAACTCACTATGGGCCTGAAGAAAATGAGTTTGTTTTTCGTGCAACAGTTGGTGCAAACTTTGAATCTTTACTGATAATTCAGACTTTTTTTTATAAGGGAACCAGCACCTTGTGTCTCTTACCAACCAGTAGAAGCTTCCAGAGAAAGATGGCTAAAGCAAAGTGCTAGCTAGCAGAAGAATCTTAATCACCATCTCAACAACACAACCTGGGAAGAAAGACTGTTGAATTATCTTTCCAGTCTTTTTCTTCTGTCTGTAGCCTATTTTACCTTCTCTGTTCGTCTACGTTTGTATGTGAGGGAGGATTTATAAGGGGATTAGAGTTTTAATAGTGTTATATGCTGATGATTTATGACTGTTTCCCTGTAGATAGATACTAATTACTTGCAATAAGAAAGTATTTCTTGTTCAGTACAGAAATCTGATTTGTGCTTTCCAGCAACCTGGGTTGAAAGGGCAGTTAAATTGGGGAACCTTGCATACTTTATAAAATCTTTAATTTTTCATGACAACTTCAGGTACAGTGGAGCTTTATTTCTACCCAGTGAATTAAATCGTTGATTTCCAGTTACCTTTTTATACTTGTAAATGGCTTGATTGAATGAGTTACAGGTGATCACTTGTGGAAGAAAAATAATTTTGATTCATTCCATGTGTGCATTCACAATGGTGCAGGAAAGCATGATTATAATCCTATGTTATATTATTTCAGGACTATATGTATTATTGGGAGTGTCATATTGAGGTCTCCTGATACAGATCTCCATGTTGGCATTCCTGAGTAGATAAACTGTCTTATCGAAACAAATGTCTGGTTGCTAGTTAATAAAGGGAACCCATCATGAGATAAGCTGAATGATTTTTCTGAGGCAAGGCACTGGACAATGGGATGTTATTTCTTATATTCCTGTCCTTTAGACACAGGTTAGATGAAATTGAATGAGTAATTAACACAAGGTAGGCTACCAGTCCTTAGGAAAAAGGAACATAAACGGGTTCTCAGAGGTAAACTAGCAGGAGTCTTTTTCCAGATGAAGACTGGGAAAGGGCTTTCTAAAACTTCAGGTAACTCATGAAATCAAAGATAAAAGACAAAAAGAAAAACTGAAAACAGAAAAAAACAAGATCTCTAGTTGCAGAAATCTGTTTTGTCTATTTGGTTGCCAACAGGAACTATTCTTACTTGTCATTGGTCATATTTTCTATACACATCTTACATGTTACAGTTAATTGATTGCTTCCTAATAAACAACTTAATACCATATCTCAGAAACACTTTTTGGATAACTGGCGTCACCCATATTGAAATCTTACAATGTTGTTCGGCTGAAGTTTCTGCTTGCCTTTGTTTCTTTACTACCCTGTTGTAGAAATTAGACATTCGACTGCTTTCCACAGTAGCTCGAATATGGAAGGCAAAACACTCCAAAGAATTTGCAAATTTTGAATGGGTCTTAGTGAAAGGTACCATCACACACCTTAGCTGCTGCTCCAATAACCAATATCTGTATGCTTTGTTGTGAGCAACCTCTGTAAGTGTTCAAGGATGGTTTAAAAGGTTGAGCCAAATTTAAGCAAGATTATAGACTCATTGCCTGTCATTCAATTCATTATCTTTCTCAAACAGATGAAGTACTTAAGCCCTTGCATATTTCACTACATGCAGGAGGAACATCTCTGGATATCACACATTTGCTATGTATTGAAGAAATAAATGGCTTCCCAGTTCTCACATGATAATCTTCCCATATCCAAGTAACAGAGCATTATTTTATTGAAATAGTCACTGCTTGTGTACTTTAATGGACAAATAAATAGATTTGCCAGTCCACTATAACAATGTAGCTATTATTTCCTTAAAGCAGTTCAACAAGATACTTTGGCCAATCACACATGCAACACTCCCTCTAAGTTGTGCGGCTGTCACTCCGAAGGTCTGCACTCGCTAAGTGATGAGTTGATGCATTCACTTCTGGTTTCTCCTGTCGCTGTCATGCACACACCTCAGAGGTCTGCATAGCAGCTGGAGAAAATAGAGGGAATGTAGACCCCATGTATAATTATATAGTCAAGTTATCCACACAATTTTTAAAATTTCAATATAGCATTTTGTTGCATCCCATCTAAAATAATCCTTTAAACAATATCATAAAAACAAATTACCTGACTGTCATAAGGTTAATTGTGGGAACTTGCTGAGAACAAAGTGAATGCTGAACTTTCCACATTATAACAGTGACTACCCTTCAAAACTATTTCACTGGTTGTGAAGCATTTGGGATAACCTGAGGTCATGAAAGTCACCACACAAAGTCAGGCATTTCGTTTTTTTGTGGAAAAATAAGCTGTCTCTTGATATTTTTGTTAAGTATAAATTATATTTTCACAAAAATAAAATTGAAAAATTAAAACTGCACTTTTCATTCTTCTGCAACACTGCAACATAGTTTGACAATTAACGTAGGCAACCCATCTTTCTATCCATTAAACAGTTTTAGAAAAATAAACAAACCATTCACATGCCATTCACTCTTAGTGCTTCACTCTGTAAAACACTTTGGTCAACTGTTAATTATTTTTTTCCTTTCTTAATTGCTCTCATTGAACAATGATCCATATTAAGCTGGAATAATGTGTTTTGTTTTGCTTGTGGTATTTTCTCTTTGAATTTCTGTTTTTAATTTCTTAAACTCTGGCACATTATCTATGATGCATGAGGAGACACACACACAACTCACTCAGGTGAAAAGACTGTCAATTTCAATATGCTGATCACTGATTTACAGCAATGTAGCTTTCACAATTTAACTGCAATCCCTGATACTCAGTGAAATGAAGGCAAGAACACAGTGGAAATTAAAAGAGCTGAAGAAATCACAGTATATGAATTAGAAATATGCCATTACCAGTGACAACATTGGCAAGGAGAAATCAGAGGGGAATCCAAACTAAATCATGTTGAGTAATTTGTAAAAAAAATTATACAACCTTTAAATGAACACTCTTGAAAGTTTCATTTGGTAAGTCATCTACACATTGATGTGAATTAGAACTGCCACAGTAAGACTGCTGTAAGCCTTCATTATGTAAGAAGCATAGAATCCCGACAGTGCCGAAAGAAGCTATTCAGCTTATCAAGACTGCACTGACCCTCTGAAGAGCATCCCACCCAGAACCAGACCGCGCCATCCCCCACCCTAATTCCATAATCCCACATTTACCACAGCTATTCCACAGAACCTGCACATCCCTGGACATGGCAAGGCAATTTAGCATGGCCAATCCAGCTAACCTACACATCTTTGGACAGTAGGAGGAAACAAGAGCACCAGATGGAAACTCCCCAGGTGGATACGGAGAGAACATGCAAACTTCACATAGGCAGTCACCCAAGATTGGATTTGAATCAGGGTCCCTGGCACCTTGAGGCAACAGTGCTAACCACTGAGCCGCCGTGCCACTCAATTATGCACATTGTTATATTTCATTCATTTCTAACATCACATCAGTATGATTAATTATGGTATGCTACATGGTTATAGGGTATACATTGGTGACACAAGGTATGTGAGACTCCCATCTCTGATGGTCCACTGATATCCAGCACCTCCTCTTCTCTTTGCAGCCTCCTCTCAGTTAACAGCTAGCTGCAGAACTACCTCAGCATCTCAGCCTCCCCCTTGTTTTCTGTGCTTTCTCAACAAAGGGAAGGGAACAAGAAACGGAAAAGTAATAGTAGCTGTTGAATTAATGGGCAGAGAGTGTCTGTATCACTTGCAGATAGATATATGAGGATGTAAAACAATTCAGAGGGAGAGAAAGCTGGGTGTCCCTGTGAGGTACTTCGTGCAAAATGTGACATTGGTTTGAGAAGATAAACATCCAAGGAATTGGGGCAATGTAAATGTCATGGTGGAGATGAATGAGTTGCAGAACTAAGTTTTCCCACACTGCTTTCCCAAACTGCTTTTGATCCTGAATCCAGTATGGCACAATTTTCCTGTCACTCACCTCATGTGCAACCTTCAGCTATACCTTCATGGTTTCAACTTCCAGATTCTCCCTCCTACCTTTGTCCTGTCTGCAGGGAAGAGCATCTCCTTGCTGGAACTCACAGCCCCCAACAGCACACCCTTTGATTCCCTTCATTCTACTCTGCCAATTCCTTGAGTTACGCTTCTGATTCAGAAATTCTTCAAACTGCACATTTTGAGTGTTCCTTTAAAGACTTCAGTTGAATGCAAGTCACCAGCATGCTCCCTGTGGTAACTGGTCAAGAAACTCAAGGAAGAGGCTTATTTGAAAAGATACTGTCGGGTGCCTTGTACTGATGTCCTGGTTTCCTGTGTACCACTGGACACCCACCCCCCTGTTCCCAGTGTGTCACAAAAACTTAAAATCCTGTCCTTTTCACTGAATACCCAAACTGCAATGAAACCCTGCAAGCTGCCCAGCAGCACATAGCTAGTGCTTTGTCTCTAATCAATAGCCTTCATTTTCTAAACAAAAATCACCAGGTCCTAAACTTACTGCCACTAAACGTGAAATGACTTCAGTAAACTGATGACGGGGCAGCCACCAGAAGATTCACTGTCAGACAGACTGAAATTATTTTGCGTTTTCAAGTGAAATAACAAGAGTGTGATTAAGTGCTCCTAATAAAAAGAATTGAACATGAAACTGAACACTGTTTTCGTAAGTTGCATTAAAAACGCTAATCACCAAAAAACTGAGATTAAATGACAGGCCCATTTCCAAATATGCACTATTTTGGAGAAAGCAAGATTTCTAGCCTGTAGCTGTTCTTATTAAATTTGGTGCGACTGATAAATCTGACTTATGTCCCATAAGAATAAATTGCAACTCCAAACTCTAGATATATAAATTTAATTTTGCTTCTAAGTCAATTTTGCAATAGATGTTACAGAAATAGATTATAACCTGTATAACACTTCATTTACATTAAAATAGCTGGTTTGCACCACATGAATTCTGTTGTAGGTCCAATATTTAAATTAGAACTAAAGGCTTTTCTAATCTCTTTGATACATTTCACAGTTAAATATTTCTTTAAAATCCTTTATTTACTTAAGTTATTTTGACAGTTTTCACTTAAAACAAGCACTGAAAGCCCCTCATTAGTAAGTCGAACATTGTATTTTAATTTACATAATTTTAGATATTAATGATAGACTCTTCCAGTTGCAGCCAGCAAGTAGCTATGAATTAATTTTGAATGATAACTTTGAATAAGTTTACAAAACTGTGAGCACGAAGTTGTAATTCTGCATTCAGGCAAGATATTTGGTGAACACAGTTTGGTGCATACATCATCATACAGTCAGAAAACTGTATAATGAATAAAGACAATATATAATATGAAAGGAGTAGTATTTTGGCTATTTTAGTCCCAAGCAGCCTGATGATGAAAAAAATCGACCTCTGAAAGATGCATCCCACGGCTAGGTTCAGGGTTGCTAAGTAACAATACTGCTGAAGGATCCTGAAGGCAATAGCATGAGACATATCCAATGCTGTGCAATCAACTGTCAATCAAAGGAAACGACATAGGCTCTAGTTCAGAAAGGGAGAATGGAAAATATAACTGGCAGAGTTCTGTGGTGTTTGAAAGAAAGGGAAAAGAAGATTCTGTCATTCAAGCAGTAAAACAACAGGCAACAATAAGCATCCAGCCAAAAGAAAAACCTCAATTACATTTCAGCTGAGGAGAAATAAAATATCTGGAGACTGTTATGAAAAAATGGAACTAAATATGTATTGCAGCAAATATATATTTTCAGAGTGACTAAATAATGGCTCCTTTACAAAACTACATGTATCAATCTCAGTGAAATCACATGGTTCAAGCAGCAAATAGAACCTATCATTATGAAATAAATAGTTGATGCACTACAGCTTACTTTAACAATACTTTTTCACCCTTTTCTACATCCACTGCATCCAAAATTCTTGACATCTCGAAACATGTGGTGAGAAATCCGTGTGTGTCAATTCTACAATACACTGCAGAAATCACTGCTTCTGCCATTTACTCTGCAAAATAATTATACAAAACTAAGCATGCACAGTCACTACCATGGGTCTACAAAAGTCACTGCTCGGCACAATTGCCACTTACTCCATCAGTGCAAACAGCCAGAAAGAAGACTTGTTTGTAAACTATCCCATGAATGACTAAGGTTAGTTCACAAGAGTTCTATTGCAGCAAGGAAGGTTGGTAAAAGGTAGCCATAACACAATTCATGTACAATTGATAACATAAATCATTTTTCCACTTTTCCTTTGCTAGCACCCATATTCCAATTTTCTTGTACTCTGGGCCTCGCAAATGGATGTATATAATTATCCAACTTAGATATGTAGACGAGTTAAATATGTCTGAGTAGTTAATTGGAAGGATGAAGAGTATTGTGTAATCCTAAAGGATGCAAAAAGACAAGACTGAGCTTTCTCTAATGGAGTGAAGTAGGAGACATTACAATGATGTCCTTAGAAAACAAATTCAGAAATGTAGCTCTTAGAACAAAGAACAAAGAACAATACAGCACAGGAACAGGCCCTTCGGTCCTCCAAGCCTGCACTGCCACATTTTGCACTTCCATTCTAAAACTGTCTTCACTTACAGGATCCGTATCTCTCTATTCCCTTCCTATTCATGTATTCATCCAGGTGCTTCTTAAATGTTGCTACTGTGTCTGCTTCCGCCACCTCCTCTGGCAAGGTGTTCCAGGCACTCACCACTCTTTGAGTGAAAAACTTGCTGGACACATTTCTTTTAAACTTCCTCCTTCACACCTTGAACCTGTGTCCCCCAGTAATTGACCCCTCATACCTCATACTTTTCACTCTATCCATGACATTCACAACATTATAAACTTTTATTAGGTCGTCCCTCAACCTCCTGCATTCCAGTGAAAACAAACCCAGTTTATAATGCCTTTCTTCATCGCTAAAATTCCCCATACCAGGCGACATCACGGTAAAGCTTTTCTGTACCCTCTCCAAAGCATCCACATCCTTCTGGTAGTTTGGTGACCAGGCTGTACACAATATTTCAAGTGTGGCCTAACTAAAGTTCTATGAAGCTGAGCATAACTTGTCTATTCTTATACTCAATGCCCCTTCCAATGAAGGCAAGCATGCCATAAGCCTTTTTTACAGCCTTATCTACCTGCACTCCCACCTTCAGTGATCTGTGGGCCAGCATACCCAGATTCCTCTGCATATCAATACTCCTAAGGGTTCTGCCATTCATTCTATGATTTCCACTTGTACTTGACCTTCCAAAATGCATCACCTCACATTTGTCCAGATTAAACTCCATCTGCGATTTTGCTGCCCATGCCTCCAACTGATCCATATCCTGCCGTATCCTCTGACAATCCTCCTCACTATCTGCAACTCTACCAATCGTTATATCATCTGCAAACTTACTAATTAGACCAGCTACGTTTTCCTCCAAATCATGTATTTAGATCACGAACAACAGAGGTCCCAGCACTGATCCCTGTGGAACACCGCTAGTCACAACCCTCCATTCTGAAAAGCATCCTTCCACTGTCTCCTATGACTAAGCTAGTTCTGTATCCATCTTGCCAGCTCATCCCTAATACCATGTGACTTCACCTTTTGTACCAGTCTGCCATGAGGGGCCTTCTCTAAGGCTTTACTGAAGCCCATGTAGACAACATTGACCACTTTCCCTCATCAATCATCCCCTTTACCTTATCCCCTGCCCCCCAGTTTTGAACTCCCCCCATTCCTAATGTATGCCCCTCATGATTTTATAAACCCCAATAGGGTAATCCCTCAACCTCCAGAGAAACAAGCCTAGCCTTTCCAATCTATTTTTTATATCTCAAACCCTCCATTCCTGGCAACATCCTGGTAAATCTCTTCTGAACCCTCTCCAGTTTAATAATATGCTTCATGTAATGCTTTTGTAGAAATGCAATTTTTTTTTGCTTTTATGTCATCTGAGAGTATAAAATATGAGAATATAAAGCAGAACTCGTTCGCATAGATCCTGAGCAGAAAGAATTCTTATGCCCTTAATTCCAATCTCATTTACAAGTGCTGCACAAAACTTTCAGGGCTTTCTCCTCTTACAAGATGAATATATGAAAGTTAGGGAGTCCACTTCTATCCTCACACTTTATTGCTGCATATTTGCATTTGGACATTACCCATTGTCCCTGTCATTGTGGCCAAACATAATTCAACCTTTATTTTTCTCTGTACGGAAAATCATTCTGGTTGAGAGAGTTCACTCAAAAACTGACAACTCAAGTAATCTCAGAACAATAACTTCCTGTTATAAATTATCTCTGCACATCATGGGAAGACAAGCCATCAACAACTTTGGATAAAGAAAAGTTGAAGAGCATAGTAGTTAGTTAAACCAATATGCCACCTGCCCTCTCAAATAAACATTTTAAAATTCCACGTTTCAAAAGGAGGTTATCTCAAAATCTCAGTCGACAGTTATCCCTTGAGCAAAATCGCTTGTCAAGCATGTAATATGTAACCACTTTTGAAACTCTATTCAGGCCATAATGCAAAATGCATTTAAATTGTTCCAAACATTCTGCACCTTCAGAACCCTTATGATGTGTTGAATAAGTATTTTGATCAATGAACTTTGTTACAGCATTGTTGGTTAAGATGCTGCTAAATACAACAGTGGGATCAGCCAAGGATCCAAGTTACAGAGACACATCTTTGTGACCTATTGACTGCAGACACTGTGAACCTGGACAAGGGAGAGAGTCGTGAGCTGTAATACTTTGCAAGTTTCTGCATCTATTATTCCCCAACACCCTGCTCCCATTTTATCCGTTTCCCTCAGACATATCCAGCCTTACATGCCCAGAATTGGGAACTGCAGTCACAGTGAAGTTGAAGTGTTAGATACAGGTTTAGAAAAATGAACTTGAATTTTATACTCTCTGCCCCCTATATATACAGTTCATCAAAGGCTCTGATTTCAGCATGATACACTTTAAAGCCTTTGCTTTTTCAGACAACCACACCCAACTCACTCATTCATATTATGCAACCATCCCTATGCCTTTGAATTTGGCTCCATACAATATCTGGACAGTAACATACAAAAGACTGGTTTTGTTAACAGCAAAACTGCACTGTGCATTGAGTGTTAACTATTTTCTAATTTGAAACTAATCAATCTTACAAATGCCCAGTATGGTGCAGAGTATAAACAGCAAGGTATTGCAGAAATTTAAAGTATGAAAAGAAAATCTTGGAAATACTTAGTTGGCCAGGCAACATCACTAGAAAGAGAGAGAGAGAAAGTCAATGCTTCAGGTTCACAAAATGCACTATTTTTCATGGGGTGTCACCAACTGCTGCTTCTCTCGCTCTCTGTAGAGATGCTGACAGACTTGCTGAACATTTTCAATTCTTTCTGTTTCTATTAGATCAAAAATAACCCATTTTGCCAGCCCTCTGAAAAATGATCAGACTTTTATCAGGCCTCTCATTCTCCTTCAGCAAGAAATCCAGCAGCAGCTGCCTGAGGCTTGCTCAGTACAACATTAAGCATGATTTTTTTTTTGTTAAAGGTGTGCAGATAATATAAACAACCTCCCAAAAAAAAAATCCAGTAAAACATGAGAATGATACATGCTGGACCAATTCATCTTGTACACCACAAGATGAGCTCCAAAATGATCAGTGTGCTCATTTCCAAATATTACCTTTTATTTTAATACTGTTTCTTTTTCCTCTGAGCTCCTAAGCCAAACATGAATTGATCATTTTAAAGAATGGCTAATTCACAAATATGACCTTTAAAAATTGTAAAACACCAGAGTGAACTGATTAAAAAAACATTATTTGCCATTTCACTGAAGTAGCATAACTGGTAAAGAGACAGGCTAAGCCCCAAATCCAGGTCACCAGGGAAGTGTACAGGCAAGTGAATGAGTTGAGTCTAAATTGTGTTCACCACTGATGGTACACATTCAAAGCTGATCGTTGTGCAATTCACATGAAAATGGGGATTGAAGCAGGGTGTCTTTCAACCTGGGCAGTCTTCCTCATTTGCCTATTGTATGGATTAATTTTCAGGAGGGAGAAATAGGAGGAGATTGAGAGTATGTGTGTTAAAATTAAAACTCAGAATAAACATGCTGTAACAGCTGGCCTGGGAAGCATGCATTCACTTGCATGTTGAATTGTTGCTGGTTACAATCAAAGAACAGGAGTATCTTTTTCAAATCCTGTACAAAGTGTTTCTGCAATGTAGTGGTTATCACATTTGCCTTACATGCAAAAGGTTCCCTGGTTTGAAACCAGGCAGTAATAGCTCTGCTGCCTTATTATCTAGGCAAGGTCCATTGTCCCCACTTGTTGGCTGAAAGTGAATGGTCTAGAATTCTGCAAAATGCCCATCTGAAAGATGAGCTTCTGTCCCTTAAACTTACATTGAGCTTCACTGGAACTCTGGAGGACAGAGTCATAATGTCACAGGAGGCCATTATTTTGCTCATAAAGAAGCCATTTCACATATTGTAATACCAATATTCATCAACAGACCATTGATACCCAAAGCTAAGCTGACTACAAATCCTCTATTCTATTCTTTCTGTTTCTCAGTCATCATCGTAGCTCTTCAAATGATATCCTCCATCATTTATGCCGTAATTAGTGGGTGACATTACCAAACACATCTTCTCCACCTTCCCCTTCAGCAACCTGAATGGACTGATGTCTCAGTGACAGCCTTGTCTATTCCCCACTCATTTCTTACATTTCCTTCCTTTACTATGCAAGTACTTCTGCTCTACACAGGAAATTATGGAAGAAAAAAATCGACATTGAAGTGGGCCAACATCTGGTACAATTGTTCCCCAACTCACTTTCCATTCCAGTCTAATTGATTGTGGAATTACCTTGTCAATTCTAAGGTTTAGATGTCCCAACATCGAAAACAAGGATTTAGCTGAAGCGTGTGATGTACCAATTAAGTATTCAAATAAAATCACAAGGAAATTATTAAGATTGCTCATGTGCTGAATTAGAATTCTTCAAAAGCCAAGCCCAATAATATGAACAGTTAAGCAAGGTGAGAAACCATTTTTAAAAAATTATTAATTCATGCTATAAGACCGTTGCCGGCTGGACCAGCATTTATTGACCATTCCTAGTTGACCTTGAGACGATGATGGTCAGCTGCCTTCTTAGACCATTGATTTGATTTGATTTGATTTATTGTTGACAAACATACCTAAGAACAGTGAAAAGTTTTGCTTTACATGCAGTACAGGTACATCATAACACAAAGACATACAGATCACAGGGTGATTTAACAGAATGAGGCATACAAGTTATGGCTGCACAGGAGGTGTACAACAGCAAGATCAACATTCGATATGAAATTAGAGAGGTCCGTTCAGCAGTTTAATAACAGCGGGGAAGAAGCTGTTCTCGAACCTGTTGGTATATGTGTTTAAGCTGTTGCATCTTCTGCCCGACAGAAGAGGTTGGAAAAAGTTATAACCGGGCTGGAGGGGTCTTTGATGATGTTGGCTGATTTTCTGCTGCAATAAGAAGTGTAAATGGAGTCAATGGATAGGAGATTGGCTTGTGTGATGTATTCACAACTTTCTATAGTTTCTTACAGTCCTGGGTGGAGCAGCTGTCATACCAAGCTGTGATGCAACTGCCAAGTTTCCTTAGCCTCCTGAGAAAGAAGAGGCGTTGTTATACGTTCTTGACTGTCGCACCTATGTGGGTGGTCCAGGACAGATTGTTGGTGATCGCCAGTCCTAGGTACTTGACACTCTCGACCCTCTCCACTTCAGCTCTGTTGATGTAGATAGGGCATGTCCTCCTCTTTTCTTCCTGAAGTCGAAGATTAGCTCTTCAGTTTTGCTGACATTGAGGGAGAGATTGGTATCTCTGCACCAAGACACCGAGCATTCTGTCTCCTTCCTGTATTCTGTCTCGTCATTGTTTGACATCCAGCCTACAGCAGTGGTGTCATCAACGAACTTATAGATGGCATGTGGATGAAAGTTGGCCACACAGTCATGAGTGCACAGCGAGTAGAGTAGGAGGCTGAGTACACAGCCTTGCAGGGCTTCAGTGTTGAGGATTATCATGGAGGAGGTGCCATTGTCTATCTTCACTGGTTGTGGTCTATGGGTTAGGAATTTGCGGATCCAGTTGCCGAGGGCGGAGCCGAGACCTCGGTCTCAGAGTTTGGTGATTAGTTTGGTTAGGATTATGATATTGAAGGCAGAGCTGTAGTGGATAAGTAGAAGCCTGACATAGGTATCCTTACTATTCAGATGTTCCAGGGCTGAGTGTTAGGTTAACCAGTTACCTGTTGCACCGGTAGGCAAATTGCAAGGGATTGAGGCAGGCTGGGAGGCTAGAGTTGATGTGAGCCATCGCTAACCTCTTGAAGCACCTCATAATTATAGAAACCAGAGCCATTGGGTGGTAATCATTGAGGCACGTTGCATGTTTTTCTTTAGTACCGGGATGATGGTGGTCTTCTTGAAGCAGGTGGGGACTTCAGATTGTAGCAACAAGAGGTTAAAGATGTCAGTGAATACTCCTGGCAGCTGGTCCGCACAGGATATGAGTGCACAGCCTGGAACTCCATCTGGGCCAATCGCTTTCCTTGGGTTCACTCTCGGGAAAGCCGATCTGTAGTCTGCAGCGGTGACTGAGGGAACATGGGCATGTGGGACTGACAGGGCAGGTGACACTGTTCCACTGGCATTCAGCTCAAACTGAGAGTAAAATGCATTCAGCACATCAGGAAGAGATGTATTTTTGTCTGCTATTCTGTTCCGCTTCATTTTGTATCCCATTATGTCATGTAGGGCTCGCCACAGACGGTGAGTGTCTGTGTGGTTAGTTTGGGCTTCTAACATAGCTTATTGCAGCCTATTTGGAGTAGGGACACCACAATGCTGTTAGGGAGACAGTACCAGGACTTTTACCAAGCAACACTGAAGGACTGGTAATATATTTCTAAGTCAGAAATGTGAGGCTTGAAGGGAAATTTGCAGGTAGTGGTCCTCTAATATGTCTATTGTATGTGTCCTTCTAATTAGCCATGGTTGTTGCTTTAGAAAGTGCTGCTGAAGGAGATTTGGTGAAGTTCTACAGTCACACGGCTGCCACAGTATGTTGGTGGTAAAGAGAGTGATTGTTTCTGGATGTGATGCCAATCAAATGGACTACTCTATCTTCGATGGCATCAAGTTTCTTGAGTGTTACCAGAGTTGTGTAAAAGTGAAGCAAATGCAAAATACTGTGGATGGTGGAAATCTGAAACAAAAACAAAAAGCACTCGAGAGATACAATCGAGCAACATTAGCGCAGAAGGAAACAGAATAAATGTTTGAAATCCAGTATGGCAATTCTTCGGAACTGAAGAGAGGTGGAAAAGTGATGAGTTTATACCATTGAAAAAGGTGCAGTAGATCAGATGGAACAAAGGAGTAAGTATAGAAGAATAAGCCATGGCAACACAATCCAGCAATTAAAAAGAGTGGCAAACTGGAGAATTTTAAAACAAACAGGAACAAACAAATGGGAAAACCTGAAAAGGGGCATCACAGCATAAACAAAACAGGAGCTAAATATGTAAATAAGCAATAAGTTTTATTTTTAACAAAAAAATTAATTGATTAATTCTAATTCAAGCTATCAATAAACAAGTTATGAAGAAAAAATTAGAGAGAGCAGCACAAGCTGTATGTCAGCCCTGTAGTATTAGGAATTTATAGTGATATAGTCCCAATTCCCATATCTATTGGAAATGTCCACACTGAATCACTCTGACTCAGAGTCATTAGTCAAGATGTTGTGACCTAACAATATTTGTGGTATGGATTTCATCTTTCCCAACATTAGCTTGAATCAGATGTCAAGTGAGAAGGATTTAAAGGCATGACCATCAAGCAGGAAGAAGCATCCAATTGTCAAATGGATCCATGTCGGATGTTAAAGTACGAAACACAACAGATCTGTTCGTTGTGAGTAAGCTTATTTACAGAATTCAGTGTTACCCTTCTCTGCTTCTGAACTACCAGTGCAGTTTCACGTGACTCTCTCTATAAGTTCTTCCGGTCCTTAATTGAACAATGTCCATTATCTGTGCATCCCTGGCATTTAATACCAACCTTGCTGAGTAACTCTCAGAGGCAGTAAAACAAGTAGTAAAATGCACCTGAGATAGTAGGAACTGCAGATGCTGGAGAATCTGAGATAACAAGGTGTAGAGCCGGATGAACACAGCAGGCCAAGCAGCATCAGAGGAGCAGGAAGGCTGA
>NC_063340.1:46706106-46732196 GCF_021869965.1 Rhincodon typus | reverse complement strand
CCTTCTTCAGAAAGAAGGGTCTAGGCCCGAAACATCAGCCTTCCTGCTCCTCTGATGCTGCTTGGCCTGCTGTGTTCATCCGGCTCTACACCTTGTTATCCTAGTAAAATGCACCTGATTTAGTTAAATTATTTATTTAAATTTTCTAAAATGGAATTAATAATTCATATCAACACAAAAGAAACTAACATATCAAACTTGCAAATAAAACCTTGGAATTTTTGCCAATATTTGATTCAAAGAATTTGACCGGGCACTCGCATAAAATCTATTTTTCCTCAGGGCCACAATGTTTCTTGCGCAATAGTTATAATATGTCATTTTAAAATGTTCTACCTCATTACCACAGATTACTTCTTAGGAGGGATTTAAGCAGCATTATTGGAGCACAAAAGATGCACTTCTCATCAGTTTAGTGATTTCTCGTTAATTGCAATCTGCAAGAATTTCAACAGTCTACTGAAATTTCCACACTTCACTGTGCGTGCTCCATATCCATACCATTTTCAAAAGAGTAACAAAGATGAACACTGACAGTTTTCCAGTCAGAAGTATTGCAAAGTATGGACAATTGGGCTGAAGTACAAGTTGGAGACATATGACATAGGACATTCTGGATAGTTTTATCCAGAAAAAAAACTATGTCAAGAGGGAAAAGACAAATTCATGATTCAGAAAGTACGAGGGGAAGGAGCTAGTATGAGGAAAATTAGACAGGTTAAGAAGGAGATCCTATAGATACTCTTCCTGTCCAACGGTTACAATTTACTTCCAATATTTGAGAAGAAAGCCTCAAAGAAGGACAGCAATACTGTAGACCAAGGGATAGTGACCCAGAAGGCTATTCCTTATGGAAAAAAAACCCAGAAAGATCCTATTAATAGAAGATTCTGATAATTAGGGATATCATGTTGTATATAGTTGCAATTGTATAAGGTAACAGTTCTGGAAGGGTTAATGCTGCAGACTCTATTAAATTCTAGCAAAATTGATGATTTCATATGAATTTTGGTGGAGACAGGCAGAACAGCATAGAATCAGGTAGATATATATCCTCAGTCTCCTCATAGATATGTTTGAAAAACACTTACAAATTTAACACGCTTGGACGTTGAACAGTTTTTCTGCAGCCTCCGCCTCCATGCTTACTTCTTTAATTGTGAGCCTAACCCTCCCTCTACTGACTCCTTCTCCCGCCTCCAACACACCCTCTCCTCCTGGACACCACCCCTAGGCCTCCTACCCTGCCTCGACCTCTTCATCTCCAACTGCCATCGTGACGTCAATCGCCTCAACCTCTCCACCCCTCTCACCCACTCCAACCTCTCCCCCGCAGAACATGCAGCCCTCCGCTCCCTCCACTCCAATCCCAACCTCACCATAAAACCCACGGACAAGGGAGGCAGTATGGCACACTGACCTCTACATCACCGAGGCCAGGCGCCAACTCTCCGACACCTCCTCCTACCGCCCCCTTGATCATGACCCCACCCCTGACCACCAAACCATCATCTCCCAAACCATCCACAATCTCATCACCTCAGGTGACCTCCCACCCACAGCCTCCAACCCCATCGTTCCCCAACCTCGCACCACCCGCTCCTAAACCTTCCCAAAATCCACAAACCTGACTGCCCTGGTCAACCCATTGTCTCTGCCTGCTCCTGCCCCACTGAATTTATCTCCACCTATCTCGCCTCCATTTTCTCCCCCTTGGTCCAGGAACTCCCTACCTACGTCCGTGACACCACCCATGCCCTCCACCTCCTCCAAAACTTCCAATTCCCTGGTCCCCAACACCTCATCTTTACCATTGACATCCAGTTCCTATACACCTCCATTCCCCATACAGATGGCCTAAAGGCCCTCCGCTCCTTCCTGTCCTGCAGGCCCGACCAGTCCCCCTCCACTGACACCCTCATCCGCTTAGCCGAACTCGTCCTCACCCTCAACAACTTCTTTTTCAATTCCTCCCACTTCCTACAGACAAAGGGGGTGGCCATGGGTACCCGCATAGGCCCAAGTTATACTTGCCTCTTTGTCGGTTACGTGGAACAATCCCTCTTCCGTAGCTACACTGGCCCTAAACCCCACCTCTTCCTCCGTTACATTGATGACTGTATCGGCGCCACCTTGTGCTCCCACGAGGAGCTCGAACAGTTCATCCACTTCACCAACACCTTCCACCCCAACCTTAAGTTCACCTGGACCATCTCTGATACCTCTCTCTCCTTCCTGGACCTCTCTGTTTCCATCTCTGGCAACCACCTGGAAACCGATATCCATTTCAAGCCTACCAACTCCCACAGCTACCTAGAATACACCTCCTCCCACCCACCCTCCTGCAAAAATGCTATCCCCTATTCCCAATTCCTTCACCTCCGCCGCATCTGCTCCCAGGATGAGGCATTCCACTCCCGTACATCTCAGATGTCCTCGTTTTTCAAGGACCGCAACGTCCCTCCCTCAGTGGTCAAGAACACCCTTCTGTTCCTCCCTCCTCAAGCCCCACCCCCATCTCCTACCTACTAACCTCATCCCGCCCCCTTGACCTGTCCGTCCTCCCTGGACTGACCTATCTCCTCCCTAACTCCCCACCCACACTCACCTTTACTGGCTCCATCCCCGCCTCTTTGGCCTGTCTGTTTCCTCTCCACCTATCTTCTCCTTTATCCATCTTTTATCCGCCTCCCCCTCTCTCCCTATTTATTTCAGAACTCCCTTCCCCTCCCCCATTTCTGAAGAAGGGTCTAGGCCCGAAACGTCAGCCTTCCTGCTCCTCCGATGCTGCTTGGCCTGCTGTGTTCATCCTTGTTACCTCAGATTCTCCAGCATCTGCAGTTCCTACTATCTCTGAAACAAATTTAACTTCTACCTGATTTCTATAATGCAACAAACTACATCTTAGCTAAGAGTTTCTTGATAAAACCAAGCTGGTTGTGGTTGGCACTGCATCCTGTAGATAACATCTTCTACCCTCCATGACCAGGAGGCCTGGAGAATTTGCCCCCTACTCAATACAAGGTGTGGGATACCTTAAGGCAGCTGAAGGGAAATTTGGAAAGGCAGGTGATAAATCTAATTACTGCAGTGCATATCGAAACCAACAAGATAGGTAATAACAAGAAAGAAATTATGTTTTAACTAGGAACTATATAAAAAAGTGATGGTGCATTATTCTTAACTTTGCACTTAAATTAATCAATTGGAGAACACGTGTGATTTACTGGTGGTGGTTAACAGGTGGAAAAAAAATACCACGGGTGATTTGTGATGGGAAAAAAAAATGTTTAATTGTGTGGAAGAGAACTTCTGGATACAAAAATTATAAAAAGTGTTGGCAATAATCACTGTAATTTGGTATCAAGCCATAAAAATACCAAAAAAATTAGGCACAGTTATGCATTCCTAACCTGCTCTGCCCTTCAATTAAGTTGAAAATCAGCCATGATCAAATCCTGCCAAATATCCCTTGATATCCACATTCTGAGTAACCTATGTCTTGAAAATAATAGGAGGAAAAATCAAGACTTATATGTATATATTTTCTTTCATAACCAACAGACTTCCCAAAGAGTTATACTGGTGTAATATTGGTAATATGGCAGCTATTTTAGACTCAGGAACCTCCCACAAGTAGCAATGTGATAATGACCAGAAAATCAATTTTTTTTGGCATTTTGATTGAGGGACAAATTGTGCTCACAGTGTTTCTTTCTTGACCCAATACTGTGCTGCTTATCTTGGGCATTTACGTTCAGCATCAAACCCCACTATCAATCTTTTGATAAGCTCTCCATACCAATAGAATGTCCTTTGGAACCATACACAAACTGTATAACTAAACATTTTTTCATATAACTTTATCATGTCAAATTAACATCTTAAAATGATATTGCATGTCACACTCTAGAGATTCAGGTATCAAATAGCTAGTTACTACACATCATTCTTTAGGAATCATTACGCTTCACCTTTCAAACAACTTTCTTTATCTCAGGTTAAATAAATACCTGCAAAACTATCTATTAAAATATCTCCAAATGCAAAGATCATCTTGGACATGTAACATTCATCACAGTAAGTGATATTCAGGATGCCACACAAAAAAAAATGAAATGATTTTTACTTTAATCATATTGCATTGTAATCATCTGAATGTACATGTTATTGAAAGGATGATCAGACATTCTACTTCAAAAGGGATGTAAACAGAAATAGTCAGGAATTCACCTTCACTTCAAGCCAATCCAGACAAAAGGTTGTTATGCACTCGGATACCAACCACGATTGTTACCATGGTTTCGCTCAATATACGTCTTGTCAGTCCTTTGTTGCACATCCATTTCTTTTGTAGGGTTATTAGCTGCACTCTGATGGCACTGTTCTCCTATTGAATGGTTTGTTTCAATTGCCTTCTGATGAATTGTCTTAATTGCATTGACGCTAATTTTAAACATCACATACTGGTATCCATCTTTGATGAAATACCATAAATACAATATTGCTTGATGAGCACATGATATATCAGTTATATCTGTCATACATTATATCAAATGAAAAAGCAATTCTGATGTCATATTTTCCCACACCCATATGGGTGAATTTTAATGCTTATCACTAAAAATTATCCAGTATTGAAAAAAAGTTCATTCTGTCATTATCATTTTCCCATTTAGCCATCAGTAAATATTTTGCAATGCTTATTTTTTCAAGGCCAATTATAAGTGAATATCCATTGTTATTATTGTGTTCTTTGATCTTTACACTCAATTCCTTCTCATTCTTTGAAACCTAGGTTATTAAGTAGCATGGAAAGAAAACTTTAGCAAGCAAGATGTAGAAGTTCAGTAAGCTTGAAGTGAGTAGAACAGGTCATGAGCTTTGCAGGGCTATACTGGTGTTTATGCTCTACAGCAATATTCTCCCACCCTGTAACTCATCAAAAAATCCTTCTATTTTCTTCAATCTCTTGTGTTGTCTAGATTTTTGTTTCAGCTATTCCCTGTAGCAATTAGCTTCACATTCTAACTACATGTCAGGTAAAGACCTTTCTCCTAAATTCCCTATTGGGTTGATGTGAATTATTTTTCTCTATTGCTTGATAATTTAATTTTGTGGCTGCTATTCACTGTCCAATTTTCTTTTATTTTCCAAATCATTTCTAATTCCATTCTGTCATTGGCTCCCTTGTAATAAATTAAAGTTCCAAATAAATATGTACTTCGAAATGATTCACGTTTTAAAACAAAAACATTTTTAATGTGCTGATACATGAATTACATTCAAGTACAATAGTGCTTTGCTTTGCTAAATGAGTTTCTTAACTACAGAGTCATGAAATCATACAGCCCAGAAACAGGCCATTCAGCCCCCATACTCTTTCTTTCTCTATTCTTTCTTTGCTCAATCTTTCCCTTGTAGCTCTGCAAGATATTCCTATTTTAAAATATTCTAAGAAAATTGCTTGTACTTCCACAGATATAATGTATGATTGAATGAAGGTATGCACTGACAAGGTCTTATATTATACTATTGCTAGCATGGGGTCTGGTCATTCACAGGTCACTAGATAATTAACACAGCAAGGTGCTACCAGCAGGAGGCCAGACCTGACAATTGATGACTGTCGTTGAGATGTAAGGCCAGGGATGTTTCTGAAAGTTGCTTGGTATCTAAATGCTGCTTCCCGTACGTCCTGCATTCCAAAAGATTCCATCTGACCTGTGACTGAAAATGCATATGAAACGCAAAATTCTGCAAAGATTAACTTTGAAGAATAAGATTTGTATTGCTGTTTTATTCTCTGTAAAATAACTCAAATTCAACTTCACAACATACGGAAGGAAAGAAAGGTCCTTTTACTTTCCAATGTTGCTTCATGCTGTTACAAAGTAAAATATTCACAATCTTAGCTACTTGCTTCACAGTGAAAATTGTCACAACCATTTTGCTTGCATTAGAAATACTCAAAACTATTTGATTAAAAAAAATCATCTTGAAATGATAAACGCTACTTGTCAGCTCTCATGTATTTTGCTAGAAGATTAAATTGTGCATCCACATTATAACACAAAAAATTTCATTGTATTCATGTCACCCAGACAGTAAATTTAACATTTACTCCTGTTCTTTTTCTCTCTCTTATGTCCATTTCTTACTCAGTTTATCTCATTCTTTGAAGTAACAATTTTGAATGTTTAACTGATTTGTCACTCATTATCCAACTTAGAATTACAGAATCCTTACAGCACAGAAAGAGGCTATTCAGTTCACGAGTCAGCACTGACCCTCTAAAGAGCAACCCACTGCAGCCCTGTAACCTCACATGGGTTTTTTTGACCAAGGCTAACCCACCTAACCTGCATATTCCTGGGCAGTACAGGTCAATTTTTTTAAGCATGGTCAATCCATCTCACTTGCACATCTTTGGACTGCGACAGGGAGAACATGCAAGCTCCACACAGACAGTTGCCTGAGGCTGGAATCAAGCCTGGGTCCAGGGTACTGTGAGGCAGCAGTGCTAAACACCAAGCCAGTGTGCCTCTCCTTCAACTTACAATTGAATATTTTTATAACCATACAAATAATTATTTTTGCACCTAAACCACAATAGCAGAGGGATTATTTTCATAAAGGAGCATTCATAATTTCATTGATTTACTTTCTTCTTTAATTTATTGACAGGTTTCTGTGGTTTCGACATTGCCAGTTTTCTAGCCACTTTCATTATTCCTGGTTCAAACTTATGCTGCAACTTATTTCTGTCCTAGTTGATTAGAATCAACAAAATATGACAATAAGTATTTCAAAGATGTGTGACAAGTGATGTAATCAACAGAGAAAATTCTAGGCACAATACTATTAAGGTATAGCTTAACAAACCTTTTTTATTTTGTTTTTTAAATCATAAAGCAAGAATTAGAAATGTTGAAAAGGAATTTCATAGATAAGTGGATTGAGAAACTGAAAGAAAAGACCATAATTACTATTGTCCATCAGTCCTTGCATTGTTCCAGTTACCTGATCAAGAAACTGCCCTAATTTGCACAAAGTCCGAATTTCTAATTAAAGCAATTGTGTGCTAAGCATTTTTAAACCACATGAACAATGACAGCATTCTACACTGAGTCCCCCACCTGCAGCACTATTATCACTGCAATAAATTTTACCCATCTGCTATCAGCATTGGTCGCTCTTACATTAATCTTACATTGCTGCTTCCTTACTTCAGTTACTAGGTTTGCTCATGATACCAGTCTTCAGGTCAAACAGGCACTAAACTGCTTCACAGAGTCAAATATTTTGTACCTACTCGTTACAAAAATACAATATTATCTTTTCAGCTCATGAATATCAAACACATATTTCCCCAAAAGTTCTGAATTGTTTCTCCATGAATTATTTATTTTTCACCCTATATAATTATTTGGCAAAATTTAGTCTATTACATGATGGCTGAAAATATACACAGATATGAAATATGGGGAAAGATCTTTTCTTCTATTTCCCTCTTTATTAATTATTTTACCTCTTTTGCTTTTCCATTGAGCTAAGGATGCAGACTGATGGCCTACTCCAACCCTTACAATAAATCATTCTGAACCACTTGAAGCACAAACATGGCACAATTTTCCCCTGCCTGGAAGTGTGAAGAAAATGGCGAGATGGAAGAAATAATTGGCTAAGTTTGCCCTGGAAAATATTCACCCTCTTCCTGCCACCTCAGCTGTAAAGTGATGTGTTGAGAAGCTTCATTGGATACATTCTCAACTCACCAGCAATTAAGGCCCTTAAGTCTTAGCAGCCACTTAAAGAGCTCAATTCACCAACAAGCAGATTATCTACCTTCCCAACTGGCGAGAACCTGCTGGCTGATGGGTGGTGGCCTGGCAAAGTATACATTAGATCCTAATGTTATAGACAGTGAACTCCCAAATTTACTTTATTTATCACTGCTTATTTGTCCCCCACATTATACTGCCAACCATGGCTGGCACAAAATATGACCAACAACAAAATGTAGAGTTTCTCATAGAAAACTTTATTCATCAATAAAAGAGTAATGAGAAGAGTTAAGGATGTGATCCTCTTCCAATCTTTGATAAGAAATTTGAATTTCCAATTATTAGCTTAAAAAAGATTTGATATTTTTAAAAACTTGTATCAAATGACCAAAAAACACTATTGACTAAACACCATTCCCTTTTGGCACCTTATTCTTTAAATTCCTTATTATGTATCACCAGAAAATTATAGTTCTTATCTCAGACAGCTTAGACTTATTCCCAGTTTCTAATGGTTGGTTCCTTTTCTTTATTTTCCCATCTATATCATATTTAATATCAAAACTCCCTCACTGAGATGGTTGGATTGTAGACTGCTTCCTCTCTCTCCAAGTTAGGCAAACCTTTCAGC
Source organism: Rhincodon typus (assembly GCF_021869965.1). Taxonomy (NCBI): domain Eukaryota; kingdom Metazoa; phylum Chordata; class Chondrichthyes; order Orectolobiformes; family Rhincodontidae; genus Rhincodon; species Rhincodon typus. Next base: position 46,723,778 of record NC_063340.1, on the reverse strand, counting down.
CCCTTTTAACTTCTAACCAACTCGGTTTTCAACTCCCATTGATGTTTTGCTTACTGAAAAGTAGTCAGCATGTCTTTGCTTATAGTGCAGGCCTAGCTGACTCTATTCCTTACTCTCTACCTCTTGGTCAGTTGCAGAGCACACAAAATCGTAATTGCTGCATGTCTTTGATACACCAGGGTTTAAAAGGAAGCCAGAAGTCTGATCTTAAAATACCTTTCGACACTCTTGCCCACAACTAGGCTAAACATTGAAATTTTGTATCCAAGTGGAAATGCTATTTAGTTATCTTAGACCCCAACTTCATATCATCTTAGAAGTAAAAGCAGAATGTACAGCTGAAGTGTTTATAAGTTGATACTTAGAAACTGCAGTAATTGTCCTCAAGCATAAATATAACTTCCACTTTTAGCAAAAAAAAATGAGTTTTCCTTTGATCTCTAATAATTAAATAACACGGTCAGGAAAAATTCAATTCAGAGATAGTAGGAACTGCAGATGCTGGAGAATCTGAGATTCAGAAGTTTCTGAAGAAGGGTCTCGGCCCGAAACGTCAGCCTTCCTGCTCCTCTGATGCTGCTTGGCCTGCTGTGTTCATCCAGCTCTACACCTTGTTATCTCAGGAAAAATTCAACTTTGGTTGCATAACACTTTTCAACATTTATAGTAACAGTGCCAAGTTTTAAGAATTTTATGAAACCAAAAAGAAACAGTGTCAAAACATAATAATTGCATACATATTAGAATTGTACCAATTTAATCTAGGGTGTACATGACTGTACAAACTTGATTACAATCCCGTAATTCTGTACTCTACAGGTATTAATCTGAAATGCCTAAAATACAATACTCAGTTTTGTTCTACTTGAAAATTAAACCTGTGTAAGTTTTTTTTTTAATTGGTAAGCTCTCTAATATAAGTAAAATAAACTGGGAGAAAGTTAACACTGATTCCTGACATTCCTGTTTGCATGCTCTATTATTCAAAGTGTGTAAGATTGAATTATTAACAATAATTTTGACCTGATCCAGTAAATAAGGGATTAAATTATATTTTGTTCAATTGGGGTTCAGAAAGTACTCAGTTTTCAAGAAAGTATGGCCTTTGCACATTTTTGGGTGTTAAGTGGAAGGAGTGCAATTTGCTCTTTGGTCATAAAAACCTTTTTCCGGATCTTTTTGTGGGCCATGCTACTGTTAACTCAAATCATTTGCATATTGTGAACCTGAATTAAAAATTCCAAGATTGCCTGATGTAACATCCCTGTTTATGAAGGGAGGGAGGCAGAATTCAGGAAACTACAGGCCAGTTAGCCTGACCTCAGTCATTAGCAAGATTTTAGAGTCTGTTATTAAGGATGGGATTGTGGGATACTTGAAAGTGCATGGGACTGAGTCAGCATGGCCTCATGAAGGGTAGGTCATGCCTGATAAGTCTGTTAGAATTCTTTATGGAGGCAATGAGAAAGTTAGACAAAGGAGAGCCAGTGGACGGGATATGCTTGGACATCCTTTTTCCCCAACCAAGGATTCCTAGCCACAGCCCATTCTCTGCACTCCTGCCTTCACGAAACACATACCAATAGATTTAAGAACAGCTTCTTTCCTGCTGTTATCAAACACATCAACGGACCTCTCATACATTACAGTTGATCTTTCTCTGCACCTTCTCTGTAACTGTAACACTACATTCTGCATTCTGTTCTATTACCCTGACGTACTTATGTGAAGCATGATTTATCTGGTTAGCATACAAAACAATACTGTGTCTCGATACATGTGGCAACAAAAATCAAATCAAATAAACAAATCAAACCCCTTCTCTTCCTTCCCAAAACACCAAATCGACCACTCCCCGACCCCCCCAGTCCTCACCTTCCACCCCACCACCTCAGCATCCGAAGGATCATAAGCCACCATTTCTGTCATCTCCAGCAAGATGCCACCACCAGATGTATATTCCCCATTTCTCAGGGACCATTCCCTCTGGGGAACTTGGTCTACTCCTCCTCCATTTAGGACACCTCCCCACACCAACATGTTTCTTCCTAAGCAATCGCAGAAGGTGTAACATCTGCTTGTTTACTTCCTCCCTCCACACTAACCAAGGCCCCAGACATACCTTCCAGGTAATGTAGTGATTTACCTGCACTTCACTGAATCTAATCTACTGTTCTGACTGCTCAACTTCAGTCTTCTCTACACGAGGGAGACAAAACGCCAATTGGTGACTGTTTCGTGGAACACCTATGTTCTGACAGTAAAAATGACCCTAGGCTTCCAGTTGCCTGCCATTTTAACACACAACCTTGTTCCCTGGCCAATATTTCTGTTTTGGGCTTGTTACAGTGTTCCAGCGAGATTCTGCACAAGTTACAAGAACAGCATCTCATTTTGTATTGTCAACCCTGTAGCCTTCAGAACTCAAGATCAAATTCAATAATTTTAGAGCCTGAACACTTCCTTCTATGTCATTTACCTACCCCAACATCCTAGGCCCTGTCAGGACATGGGCTGCTTCTAGCACAGTCAACCCATTTTCACCTACTCATGGTCCCCATTATCATCTTTTCCTATTCCCTGGCTTACTATCAACCATCCCTTTGTCTGCTTAACTTTCTTTCTCCCTGTCCCTAGGATCCTTCTCTACCTCTCAACTCACTCATTTCTTCCCCCGGCCCATCATCACCATGTATACCAACTTTTCTTAGCTATTATCAATCCTGAAAAATGTCCACTAAACTTAAAACATTAACTCTGCTTTCTCTCCACATATGCTGCCAGATCTGCCAGCCCTTTCTGGTTTTACTACTGCGTATATTGGTGTGGTGTAGTTATTTTGAACTTAATGGGTTTTGCTGTTTCTGGTTATAGTGTTTTGTTACCTCAGTGTTAACATAATTCAGTGTCATGATAAGATGGAATGCTTGCTAATTTGACTCCTCTTTCTATAACAAGACAAAATAAACCAGATTGGTCTTTTGAAAATGCCTTTAGTTATCTTAGCGAATGTTTCTTTTCACTGAAAGATACTGATTGGCTTTGGAATGCTCCAGAACATTTCGATGATGCAGTCAGACATTCAGGATGATATTAATCACTCAGGTGTGACACTACATGTCTCCTAAGCAAACGACAAATTATTCTGGTGGTGCCTCATTATTTTGTCAGAGATGTATAATGTCAGTAAGCTGAGAGGGACAAAGTACAATGAAAAACCGCAATTCCATAAATGACTGCCATCTCAGGGAACTATTCAGCCGATGGTAGGAAGTGACGACCATCATTTTCAAATTTGTAAGATATTCTTTATTTTAACCTATTTTCTAATCAACCTGCCCAGAGATATTATCATACATTTCTGGAACAGGTGGGATTTGAACCTAGATCTTGTATCTTAACGGTAGGGATAATATCACTGCACCACAAGAGCCCTCTACCATCATTTTTAAAGAAGCCAATCATATATTGGATACACAATCCAAGATTAATCACATGTTGATGAAGGCCAACTATTGCTCAGGATACCTCTGATCATACATAGGGTCTTGTGGTTGTAAAGGATTAATTAACTGTAACTCTTAGCAGTCTAGTGCGTAATAAGAAGGGAGCAATAGAATTTAGTCATCGGAATGAGAAAAGTGATATGTATCCAGTCAGCTAGCGGTCACAAGTTGTTTTTCCAAACTTAATAAATCCTATGCAACTTGCGAAAGCATATTTTTACTTGGAATGATCTCGAATTTAATCAAGATTGTTGGACTTCTAGATCTGTGCTCTCAAATTCAGTCTGTAATTATACTTGGCTAAATCGATTTGACTGAAGTCTTTTAATATAGATAACACGAACACCAAAAACTTATAAGAGCACCGCATTCCATTAAAAATTAGCATATATTTCTGATTGGATTCTAACTATGGACTAAATTATTCATTAGCCTAGAAATTCAATGGTTCTGAAGCTGGTGCACAAGCAATATGAGCCTGGAGTTTATCATCCACCATGTTATTAATACAGCACTTTCAAGTCCACAGTCTAATCCCTCCCGATAAGGCAAATTTTCAGGAGTGTAATCATTATTACAACTTTTTTGCTGGTTTAAAAATCACTTCAAGTTTGAGTTCAGTTCTTATATTTTACCTGCATATGTTGGATACACATTTAGTAGAAGTTCATCAAGATCTCTCCCTGAAATACAGTCAGCACAACAATTTGTTGTCTTATTTGTAACATTTAGTGTATATCTTAATATAATATTTTTACAGTTCATTTGTCATTGATTACCTTAGCTTCTCATCACATATCCTTTTGGTAAACAGGGATATACATGATCTGCATATGCCTCCTACCTAGAATTTCATCACTCTGTGATTGGTTCTTCAAGTTATGCAAGTTGTGAAGTTTTATTACTTACATTCTTAGCTAGGCTCTCATTTAATTGGCTTCATATACATCTTGGTTACAGTATTGGCTACACTTCCCTTAATGCCTAAGGAAAATGCTCATAGCTACATGGGTCTATTCTAAAGTATTAACGTTCATTGAAACAATAATCTTATCTTTTGTCTCACTTCACAACATGAGAAATTTGACTGGCAATTTGTACACAGCAAGCTCTGACAAAAAAAGTAGCAATTGCAGATAATCTGATTTTGTGATGTTGACTGATAAATGATGGTCAAAACACAGGGGGTTAGGGTTAGGGTTAGGGCTAGTGTTATCATCCTAACAATCTCATCCTTGAAATTGTGCAATGAGATCTTTTATCTCCATTTGAGACAGCAGACGTGGTCTTCGTTGAACATGTCGCCCAGAAGATGACACATGAGTCAATGCAACACTTCCTTCGGACTATCCTGCAATGTCAGCTTAGGTTCTTGGGTCCAAGTCCTGGCGGACCTTGAACTCACAAACTTCTGGCTCAGAAGCAAAAAGGCTTCCTATTGAGTCATAGATGACAGCAAATGGAGGTGGTCAGGGTATATGTAAGCAAACCTGCTTGAGGTTACTTGAACAAAACTGGGTTGCCCTGAAAACAGCCAGCAAGAAAATCATCTCAGCACACATCCTAATCAGCCATCCTTAAAAAGGACCACTGATGGTTGCTTCCAAAAATGTTATTTTTTGTTAAATCTGAATATGGACCACGATAGTACAGGAAGTGCTTCTTCTGACTCCATAACAAAACTATAGGATATTACCAGCTAACCCAATCCAAATGTAAGAGGAAGCAGTAGAGAAGGGTACAATTACAGATTGAATAGAAAAGTTTTTTTTTAATTCATTTGTGGGATGAAGGCATTGCAGCTAAGCTGGCATTCATTGCCCATCCCTAATTGCCCAGAGGACAGTTAGGAGACAACCACATTGCTATGAGTCAGGAGTCACATGTAGGACAGACCAAGTAAGGATGGCAGTTTTCTTCCCTATAGGACTTTAGCAAACCAGGTGGCTGTTTCTGACAATGGATTCATGGTCATCAGTAGACTCTTAATTCCAGTTTTTGTTTCTTTTTTTATTGAATTTAAATTCCACCATTTGTTGTGGCAGGGTTTGAACCCAGGTCCCCAGATCATCCCTGGGTCTCTGGATTATCAGTCCAGCGATAATACCACTAGCCCATTGCTTCCCCTTTTAGAGGGACACAGGCCAAACACAGGCAAAAGGAACTACTTCAGTTTGGGATGCCTAGTCAGCATGGACAAGTTGGGCCAAATGGACTGTTTTTGTGCTGTATAACTCTATGGACTCTATGACTATAATCCTAACCATGCCGCATGTATGAACTTCCATTCCCATATTCTGATTGACCCTGTAATAATTGTGGTCACTTCTTTTCCTGATCATCCTCACTTTAATAATGCATCTTCCAAACAAAATTCAGCAATTACCTAATTCAATTCGACATCAATACATAGTAGAGAATTGAACTGCAGAAATGGCAAGGGAAACTTTAACTGCCTGTGATTTTCTGGCAGGACATGGTTGATTTCAGTTCGATTTCTACCTGCTTGGAATGGATAAGAGCATACCAATTTTAACCACTCAAGTTGATTAATGTGCCCCTGGATAGCAAAGGAGACAATGAATTCATCAACTACAGCAATACAGCCAGTTATTTACAGCTGGTCTGCATCAGGTAAATGAGGAACTGGAAATCCAAAGGATATACAGAGGACAGCTAGATCTTCTGCTGGATATCACTGCTGTAGAATAAGGAGCAATAGTAGTAGCTCACTTTGTGCTTTACAGGTTGCCAGCAGACTTATTCCCACTATCCCCCACCTCACGAATTACCTTCAACCACACTAGTCAGGCAATCAGGCAATTGGCTCAGTGTTCATTTTCTGGAGATATGCAGGCTGCCTGTGGACAGCCATTTGTCACCAGTTGCTTGCGCAAATGACACTAATAAGTTCGAGACCCAACTCTCATAGAACCTTTAACTTTCCATTTGAAACACACGCACCGTGCTCAGGTTGAAGCGAGAGAATAAGCCTAAATGAATTCCCACAGCAACTTTGCAAGTTAAACAACTCTTGCAGGGTTGAAAGGAAAATGAGTACCTTTCCAGGCCAGAAAAAAATTATGTCTCTTTCTATCAGACACTTTTGAAGCTCTCCCCTCAGAACTTATCTATTTGAAAGGGAGATTACTTTTGTGCAGGCCAGTGGCCTTCTAATAACCAAAGGTTCAGTCATGCCTGCTTACTGTACAGTGCTGCCCATCCATTTCAGGTGCTCAATAGGTGGCAAAGTTAAGGAAACCATACAGCATAGATTTACTAGGATGTGCTAAGTAAGAAGAACATTTGTTATTAAGATAGAAGAACTACTACTGGAGCAGAGAATAAGAAGTGCAGATGGAACAGAGGTTTTAAAAGTTATGAATCATTTTGTGTTTGAATGGGAAAATAGTTTTTTTTTAGTTGGGAGGATTATGAGCAATGCTATAAATTCGAACTTGACATGGAGGAGACAGATTCTGAAAAAAAAACCTTCTGCAGAAATCTGAGCAGATAATGTTTTATTGGAGTGAAAAATTAAGGCAAAGATCAATGTAATCTTTAAGGAATGTATAAATAAACATTGAGAGCAGAAATAAATACATGTCAAAGAGGGTATAGAAGGATATTGAGATTAGCTTTTAAGTGTTTTATTGAAGTATTGGCCCAAACATAATGGAATAAATTCCGCCTTATAATTTTTAGGGGATAATTCATAAAATATTAAATATTTTGTTGCAGTTTTATGCCAGATAATCCAATATTCATTTTATTAATAATCAAAATTCACACACAACAGATGTATGCCAAAATACTACAAGGTTTAAAGTGGGTACAGTGGCATTCTATTTCTTCAAGTCAGCTTGAACAATCATGTTTGACCTTAGTTACAAAGACAAGCAATAATACATTGAAATGCATGGATCTTGCCTTGGATGACGGCCATACAATTAAAGTCATAGAGTCATAGAGTCATACAGCATGGAAATAGATCAACTCATCCGAGCTGACAAGTCTTCCCAATTTGACCTAGTCCTATTTGTCAGTATTTGGTCCATATTCCTCTAAATCCTTCCTATTCATCTATCCATCCAGATACCTTTTAAATGTTGTAATTGTACTCATCTGCACCACTTCCTCGATCAGCTCATTCCATACACACACCACCCTCTGTGTGAAAAAGTTACCCTCCAGGTCCGTATAAATCTTTCCCCTCTCTATGTCCTCTACTTTTAAACTCCCCCATCCTAGGAAAAATATCTTGGCTATTCACCCTATCAATGCCCCTCATGATTTTATAAACCTCTGTAAGGTTAGCCCTCAGTCTCTATTGGTCCAAGGAAAAAAGCCCCAGCCTATTCAGCCTCTCCCTATAGCTCAAACCTTCCAGTTCCAGCAACATCCTCGTAAATCTTGTCTGCACCCTTGCAAGAAGGGTGACCAGAATTGAATGCAGTATTCCAAAAGTGGCCTAATCAATGTCCTGTACAGCCGCAACATGATATTCCAACTCCAATACTCAATGCACTGACCAATGAAGGTAAGCATACCAAACGCCTTCTTCTATCTACCTATGAATCCACTTTCAAGGAACTATGCACCTGCACCCCTAGGTCTCTGTTCAGAAATATTCCCCAAGACCTTACTATTAAGAGGATAAGTCCTGCCCTGATTTGCCCGACTAAATTGCAGGATCTCACACTTATCTAAATTACACTCCATTGGCCACTTCTTGGCCCTTTGGCCCATCTGATCCTCATGTAACCTGAGATAATCATCTTCACTGTCCACCACACCACCTAATTTGGTGTCATCTGCAAACTTGCTAACCATACCTCCTGTATTCACATCCAAACATTTATATAAATGACAAAAAGCAGTGGATCTAGCACTGATCCTTGTGACACACCACTGGTCACAGGGCTCCATTCGGAAAAACAACCTTCCACCACCACCCTGTCTCCTACCTTTAGGCCGATTTTGTATCCAGTTGGCTAGTTCCCCCTGGATTCCATGTGATCTAACCTCACTAACCAGTCTACCATGCAGAACCTTTTCAAACACTTTGCTAAAGTTCATATACACAAAGTCTACCATTTGGCCTTCATCAATCTTCTTTTTCACCTCATCAAAAAACTCAGTCAAGTGAGTGAGACATGACTTCCCATACATAAAGCCATGGTAACTATTCCTAATCAGTCCCTGCCTTTCCAAATGCATGTAAGTCCTGTCCATCAGAATCCCCTCCAACAACTTATCCAGCACTGACATAAGGTTCATCAGTCTATTGTTCCCTGGCTTTTTCTTGGAGCCTTTCTTAAATAATGGCACCGCATTAGCCAACCTCCAGCCTTCCGGCACCTCACCTGTGGCTATTGATGATACAGATATCTCTGCAAGGGGCCCAGCAATAACTTCCCTCGCTTCCCACAAAGTTCTAGGAAACACTTGATCAGGTCCCAGGGATTTATCTACCTTTATGTGTTTTAAGACTTCCAGCACATCCTCTTTTGTCATTATAAACTCTTCTCAAGACATTTCTAGCTTCTGTGTCCTTTTGATTCTACACAAAACTTATCTATATTTGCCAAGATGAAGAAATTCCCCTGTACTAGTTACACAAAAAGGATATACTTATCAAGCAATTCAAGAACATGGAGGAAGTGTTTTTGCAATAACATGAGCTGCCTGTGTGTGTGTTTTGAATTTATCCTATCCATTCTCCACTACAAATTCTGAATCTGATAGCAACATTGAAAACTGTGCACAAACATGCTTGGGAATTTATAATTCTAATGTTGGATGTTTATGATCGTGATTAAGATCTATACAGTAGAAAACCACAAAGTGTGAGAATAGTTAAAAACTCTAAATGGCAAAATTGCCAACAACAACATTTACTGCAGCTAACAGAAAAGTACATGACCCTATAATGCACATGTTGTTGCATGTATATTGGAGCACTGCAGCTGTTCAAGCAATTCAATTCATCCTTTTTTCGGATGGTGTAATCAAATGTTAGCACTGTGTTTTTCTTGGAGACGGAACACAGTGCAGCCACAGTGGGCTTTGGTAGAAAAAGTGAATATTTGAGATGCTACATGAGGTACCAATCATGTTGACCTGGATGCCGTCAAGTTTTCTGAATGCTGTTGGAGCTGCCCTATTCAAACAGTGTGAAGAATCCTATCACACATTGCAATGATCAATAGCTTTTAAGGAGTTAGGTGTCTTTAATAAACATGAAATTATTGACTTATAAATACAACTTATTCAATAAGCATGCAAAACAGGTTAACAGACAGTTAGTTTGTCATATGAAAATATAAATTTACTATTGTAGATAAATAAACATATACAGGCAGTAAAGGAAAAACAAGGTGCTTCTCTCTACACAGATTCACTTTGAAAGGAAAAACACTTTGGTGCATAAACCGGAGTTCTTGGTGGCAAGACCAAGGCCTGAAACATTCAGAAGGTTGTTTACTTACTGTTCAGACATACAAAGAGGGATGTCACCAAAAAATAAACGGATATCTCTGGCATCCTTTGTCAGTCTAGCTCGCTCAAGAAACCCAGTATCAAGAATTCTTCTAGAAGTTCTTCGGTACAAAATCAGGATTCAACCTGGACCCAGACTCCAGGTCCCACACTGGACCCAGAACAAGAGGTTTTGCAGCAACAGGGAGTTTGATAGAGAAGCTTAATCAATCTCCAAAGCAGAAGTTGTAAACCCAAGCAGGGGCACTCAGTGAATGTAAAGTAATTAAAAATCACGTGATTTTCAAGAACTGCCTTGTGAAAGAAGTTCCACTGTTCTTTAATTGACATCTTGAAAACAATAATCCAAGTATCCACAACCCTTCAAACTCAAGTCCACAGAAATGATTACATGTGAAATCATTGTAACATCAGTTTGTGAACTTTTCTTGTCATTGCATCATTTATATAGTTGGTTCAATAATGCCAGTTATGGCAATGCCACTGAATGTTGAATGAAGGTGATTAGATTTTTTGTTGTTGTAGCTTTTCATTGTCTGAAGCTTGTGTGGCAGATACATTTCTTGCCATTTAACAAACCAAACCTGAATGCTGTCCAGGTGTTTTTGTATACAGGCACAGAATGTGCTGCTTCATCAACACATTCCAAAGACATAACTACTACCAGCGAGAAGTACAACAGCAACGTATGCATAGGAATATCACCATCTACAAGTTCCCCTCTAAGTTACACACTATTGTGACTTCAAAATACATTGTATTATTTTTACAATCACTGGGCCAGAATCTTGGAGCATCCATTTTAACAGTATTATGGAATTACCAGCATTTATTGCCTGTTCCTAGCTGCCCTTGAGAAGATAGTGGTGAGCTACCTTTGCGAACCACTACAATGCACATGAGACTTCGTAGCGATACAACTGAGTGGCTTGTCAGGGGGACAGTTGAGAGTGAACCACACGTTGCTGTGGATCTGAAGTCACACAAAGGATGGTGAGGATGGCAGATTTCCTTCCCTGAAGTTCATTAGTGAGCCAGATGGATTTTTCTGACAATCGACAATGATTTCATGGTCATCAGTAGATTCTTAATTCCAGATATGTTTTATTAATTGAATTCAAATTCCACCATCTGCCACAGCAGGATTCGAACCCAGTCTCCAGAACATTAGCTGAGATTCTGGATTGAAAGGTCGAGCTCAAATACCACAAGGCTATCACCTCCCCTTAGTCGAAAACATAATTGCAAATCTACATTGTCAACATTTATCAATAGTACAAAGCTAGAATCAATCACAAGGATAATCTCTCACAGCAATAATTTGAAATCATATTTAAAACTATAACAGCAAAATAAAATGAAAGATTATAAGTTTAAATATTAGGACAAAAGTCAAACAAGACCAATTGTCTGAAGATGATATGACTTATTCAGCTTAAAATGCTGCAGACATTTCTGGTGACTGCAACATCTACTGCATTAATATTGAAGTGTGCTTTCCTATTCAGACATATTCTTCTGTTATGGTGCTTCACAAATTAAAACAATTCACAGATATCATAAAATGGACAGTAATTGTAAACCTCATCAGGATGTTCAATGAATAGGAGCAGTGAGCTCTTTCGATTTGACCAGTATTCCGCAATTATATTGTCAGTAGAGTTGAACTTTTCAAAGTCACAAAAAGAATGTATATGCTTTTCAAAGCCTTTTCAAAGGTAAGTATTTCTTTATAACTTCCCGATGGAAAGTATTTATGAAGACACAACCAGATACAGGTTGCAGACATGCTCGCCGAGCCAGTGTGTTTGATTGCAGACGTTTCGTCACCCTGCTAGGTAACATCATCAGTGCATCACCAATGAAGCGTTGGTGTTCTGTCCCACTTGTTATTTATATGCCTCAGTTTGTTGGGGTGGTTGGTATCACTTCCAGTTCTGTCTTTCATTGGTTTATATATCGGGTCCAGTTCAATATGTTTGTTTACAGCGTTCCAGTTGGAATGCCAGGCCTCCAGGAATTCCCTGGCATGTCTTTGTTTGGCTTGTGCTATTATGGATGTGTTGTCCCAGTCGAATTTGTGTCCTTCTTTATCCATGTGTATCAAGACCAGTGAGAATTGGTCATGTCTCTTGGTGGCTAGTTGGTGTTCGTGTATCCTTATTGTCAGTTTTCTTCCAGTTTGGCTGATGTGATGTTTCTCATTTGAAAAATGTCCTGATGCATCTCCATTTATGGGTATTGGGGTGGTTGCTGGCACCCATTAATGGAGCAGCATCAGGACATCATTCAAATGAGCCACAACACACAGCAGCAACCCGGAATGAGAGCGGAACAGGAGCACTTATATGGAGTTTTTAAAAGGAATGGATACCCGAAAAGTACAATCCACAGTTACCTCTGCGACAGACCACAACAGGAAGACACAACACGGCCAGACACACGAATCACACTACTGTACATCAAGGACATTTCAGAGATGACCACAAGACTACTCAGACCCCTTGGTATCAGGGTTAGGGTTAGGGTTAGGGTTAGGGTTAGGGTAGCCCACAAACCAACAACCACCCTGCGACAGCTACTGACGAACATAAAGGACCTCATATGCACAACCAATAAAACTAATGTAATATACAAAGTACCATGCAAGGACTGTGAGAAACATTACATAGGCCAAACTGGAAGACAACTGGCAATAAGGATACACAAACACTAAATAACCACCAAGAGATACGAGCAGTTCTCACTGCTCTCAATACAGACGGATAAAGAACAACACAAATTCCACTGGGACAACACATCTATAATAGCACAAGCCAAACAGAAACATGCCAGGGAACTCCTGGAGCCCTGGCATTCCAACTGGAACTCCATCAACAAACGCATTGAACTGGACCCGATATACAAACCACTGAAAAACAGAACCGTCAATAATATCAACCAACCCAGCTAATGGAGGCACATAAATAATAAGCGGGACAGAACACCAACGTTTCGCCAGAAGCACACTGACGATGTTACCGAGCAAGGTGATGAAACATATACATCAAACACACCAGCTTGGCGAGCAAGTCTGCAACCTCATCCACAACTTGAGATACAAATCTTCTCAAACACTTTAAACCGCCAGATACAGTTATAAGTTTAATGCTGGGAAAATTCAAGTTCAATTTCTGGTCAATCCAAAATGAGTCTTCGTATAAAAGCAAAGTTTAGTTTCTATTATTGTTCTCATTGCCTTCAAGACAGGAAAAGCCCCTGTTTCTGATTGTTGTAGTGACCATCAATAAAACAGCACATATGTATGCAGCAAGGAGACTCAGTTTTGGTCCACTTTACAGTGGATGTGCTGCAGACATGAATTATTTATTTTCATCTATCAAGCATTTCAGAAATCTACTCAAAAAAAAGTCCGAGAATTCAGAAGAGGAAAAAAAAACTGTAGAAGAAAGGAAGTCCAGAATGTTTCTTTCTTGAAGTCACAGTGGGAAAGTGAGAGGAGCCCTGTGGAATTTCACTGTGTGCATCAAAAAAGACATTTTAATACTAAAATATTCTGTGAGATACATATATTGTTCCTCAAAGAAAATTGATGGAGTTAAAGAAGTGGCAGGAAATAAAAATATAGTAATACCTCTTTAACTTTGAAGTATAACAAATTCTCAAAGCTAGGCAGCAAGGGATTTTTCAATTTGAAAAAAAAAACAAATGTTTGAGAATGGTTTAACTTTTTCAAAAATGGGTTTTGTAGTTGGGTCACCATTTTGTGAAGCGGAACCCCTTTCCAGCACAGTTTCCGCTGACTCCTGTTGCACTCAGACAGAAGGGAGTTTCTTCAGGTCTGCCTAGAATACTGCCACCAATACCCATCTGTCATTAGAAGGTGGCTCCAAATACCTGCCTACCTCATATCTCAGCTCTAGTGGGGGCTACAAATCAAGCCCTTGCAGCCTCCTCACAACTTGTTTTCCTACCTGCTTTTGTAGCATCAGAAAATCTGGCTACACACTTGGTCCCATCATCTAAGTCATTAATGTAGATCGTAAACAGTTGAAGGCTCAGTCGTGATCACTATGAGACCCCAATAGTTCTGGTTTGCTAACCAAATGAAGCCATTTTCCTGACTTCCTATCCTCTATTTTGGTTTTCTTTAGCCAAGTTATCTTTTACATAATTTTTCTGTAGCACCTTATCAAACGCCTTTTGTAAAACAAAGCACATTAGTCACTGTTTCCTCTTTATCTATCCTGTACATTACAACCAAAAAGGATTCGAATAAACTGGTCAAACATGACCTCCCTTCATAAACTCCTTGCTCATCATTGTTAGGGCATAAATCCAGATGTGGCGATCCTGTGGTCTGCACAACTGAAGCTAAATGCGAAAGCCATTGGTTGCTACCAAGTTTTTCTTGATCCCATACAAGCAGCATTACACCAATACATTGGTAAAGGACCGAGTCCGCAATTTTCACTCCAGGACAATGTATGCAAAGATGGAAAAAGTCCTAGCTCTATTGATCCAACCTGTAAAAGTAGTCACTGCTTGTTTAATTTTTGGTCCTGGGGTGCGGGCTGGATTTCCATTTGAGTCTATGAGGCTGTTTGTTCCTGGGCCAGGCTGGGGAGAAAGCCTGCCTTGTAACTTCAACATTGTGGTCAACATTTAAAAATAAATATTAGAAAAGGAAACATCCCTCACGCTCACTTCCCCATGCCACATCCATGCCACCCTCTGCCCCTTTATCCATCCCCATAGTTACTCATAAAAACCGAAAGAACTGCGGATGCTGTAAATCAGGAACAAAAACAAAGTTGCTGGAAAAGCTGAGGAAGGGTCACCGGACCCAAAACGTTAATTCTGTTTTTACCTTCATAGATGCTGCCAGGCCTGAGCTTTTCCAGCAACTTTCTTTTTGTCCCATAATCACTCATACCCTCTGTGCAAATTCATTCTCCATAACCCCTCACCCGCTGCTCCACCATACGCTCATTTTGCCATACATCATGGTCCTTTGTAACCCCTTTGCTATTTAATGCCATTCAAACTGTCTATCCACCACCCTATGCTCTTTTGTCTCCATGCCATCTCCATCAGAGGTAAATGGCAACAGCCATGCTGGCAGTGCCCACTGATGAAAGTACCATATATTACAAAAAACTGATGTCATCGAAATTGCATCAACTAATCACTTGTGAAAACAAACATTTCACTTACATGCTGAACCCTTAATTGCTGAATCCCTTTTGTCAGCCAACATTTCCATTCGATAAGTAGTTGTAGCTGTCTACCAATAGGCATCCTGTTGTGAAACTGACAGCTTGGAAGATCAGTCACGCAACACAAATTGTATAATGGTTTAATGTGAACAGGCAATCTGAAATAACGTGTACTAATGTTTAAATGCCTCACATTTATTTGGAAAGTTGATTGATAACACTGGCAGTCCCGATGGGCTATTTCTTATGGGTAAGCAGGCCTTCTCACAATCCAAAAACATGCCTCACCTCTCCCAGTGGTGCCTTATATTCATCAAAGCTGTCCTGGGCCCAGATTCAAAGAGGTGGCTTACCTCTCCACAAAGGGGAATGTATAAAACATTTCTCCAGTCCTCATTCTGCACAACCCGCCAATCTCATCATGCTGCTTCCATGACAACCCATACAGGTTATTGCCCTCTGTGCACTTGCCATTACCTCTCATATGCCACCCTTTGCCTCTCTACTTATTCACCAGGTATTCTTACACCCTTATGTCAACTTAGTACCTACTTCCACCCATCTCCAAAGTTTCCTTTGAGCTATGTGCACACCAACTGACATACATGACTTGTGCTTCAAGAAGCCACTGCTATGTATGGATGTCAGAGGTCCGACAGGAAAATAAAAAAATTACTGTTGCTCACCACCTTTTCCCCCTTCATCTCATTCGCTGAGTATCCATGAGACCCATTCCCAATGTAGAAATTAAAGTGCAGCTTTGAGTTATTTATTGTGGGCTACACTGCATTCAGAAAAGCAACCGTTTCTCAAGATAGAGTTTTATGTTTTTAGCCACCTCCTAACAGATCTGGTCAACTTAACATTTTGACTGGTTGAGAATCATTGACACATGCTGGCTGGTTGAGACATCGAGACAGGTTGAAAGAGGCGTGTACACCTTTTAGGCATAATCTTCACAGTTTACATTCCTTAAGGGCTTGTAAGCACTACCGAAGTTTCCTGATCGCTACATCAAAAGAATATCGAATACACTCATCACTCCCTCAACGGACTTCCTCCCCCAGCTCCTGAAACCATATCCACAGGGATATCTCAGCTCTCCAAAGGGATAGCCTGGCCATCCAAATGAAATGCACTGTGAACAGATCTGCCCTTCTCTGTTCTAATCTCCATTCTTTTGGTGCCAGGTATCAAGGACTCCAACATTAAACATCAGTGGAGGAAGCATATAATTTAAAATGACCAGGGGCCTCTGGGAATGACACTTGCAAAAACTACTGCAGTCCTCAAGCTCACCCTGCAAAAAATCAAAGTACTTTACCCAGTGATTGGACTTGGGATTCCTGACTTCTTGAAGTTGTTCAGCCCTTGCTGATTTTTCATTACAGTCAGTTCCACTATAATGCGATAGTTTCGTGCCTGTACAACATCGTGTCATAAAAAATTGTGCTATAGAACTAATGGGGCCTATGGGAAAAGTGGGGTTAGGGGCAGACCACAAAAACCTATGTCAAGATGATTTGATGGGGGAGGAGGTGTTGAGGTTGCTGTGTTGTTAATGCAGGGGCTGAGTGTCGTCGTCATCATCATCGTCATCATCTTCAGGTGCAGTTGTGGTTGCAGGGTTAGGGGGTTTCTTGGGGGTTGGCTAAAAAAGAAATCCAGTTTTCACTGCTTTGCCTTTTTTCTACTTTCATGAAGAAGCTGTTCATTGGGTGCCAAATAAGATCTTATTCCATGAACCGCTAACCAGGGCTGAAATAAAAGGTTCCTGGGTTTAAAGCACAGGCAAATTACATTACTTTATTGTTCTGTTTTTGTTTTGTGCAAGTTATTGCTTTATTAATAAGTTGCTAAGTCTTTTGTTGAAGCTACAAACCGGTGTCATGAATTAATTATTCACAAAGTTTGGCATTGGTTATTCAAAAGTTTGGTAAAGAACCACTGGGGTCAATTTTGAAGATTTTAATTGGTTCGGCTATCTGACTCTGTGTCATATCACAGCATTTTTCCATGGTATTGACTGTGCTGTGGTCTATCATGAAAAAAAACTAGTCCTGAAGAAGCATCACTGGACCTGAAATGTTAACTCTGTTTTCTCTTCACAGATGCTGCCGGACCTGCTGAGATTTCTGAATTTCTGTTTTTGTTTCTGATTTCCAGCATCTGCAGTTCTTTCAGTTTTTAGTTGGGTATGAAAAACAAAACCTATGCTGTTTTGATTATTTAAAGACAACAGGATTTCTGTACAGAATATGTAATAACTACAAACTCATGAGGTGGAAGCCTTTGAGTATGGTAGAGAAGGGTGGGCATAGTAGAGGTAGTGAAACTTAAATGGCTGGGGGAAAGAATTGTATCAGAGATAGTAGGAACTGCAGATGCTGGAGAATCTGAGATAACAAGGTGTAGAGCTGGATGAACACAGCAGGCCAAGCAGCAT
>NC_063340.1:46619774-46705706 GCF_021869965.1 Rhincodon typus | reverse complement strand
CTTTATCCACAGATTTCTAAGTAAAAAGCACCTGACTACCATGATTTTTTTTTTAGGATGGGTTTTAGGCCTACAAGATTGGGAATTAGGCCATGTCACCTATTTTAAAAAAAGATCTAACACATTAAAGTATATGCACAGTTAACACTTGGTCAGAAGTCTACTGTGGTCATTACTGCATCAAGAGATTGTGACCCCAAGCCTACGCCGATGACCTCACTAGGGATCATGATCCACAGTTTGAGAAATCCTAATCTAAACACTGAAATGTAATTCTTCTTCTTTGGGGAAGATTTGTGTGACTCTGTTAAAATCTGAATTTCAAGATAGAGACAAATGGGTATCAGTTATTTCGATGAAGAGTCAGATTGTCATTCTGGAACAGTGACTAAATCCTGCATCAGTCAGAAAACATGTGATTGTGGACACTTGTGATGTTAATAGACAGGTACTTATACTGTTGAGTTTGCTGCAGGTCCGATACACTTTAAGACCATTAGCTTTTCTTTTCAGTTCAGAATAATCTAGGATTGAGCAAGTGTTTTATTTTGCCCCAGAGTTGAGTTCAGAAGTCAGTTTTATCTTCTCTCCTGTTAAAAAGATAGCATCTAAAAGGTGCATAAACCTTTTGGAATGGTCCAACTTGCTAAGACCTGTCCAGCACTGTCATCAAATATTGATCTGTCAAGAACTATCACAGATGGTGATTTTTTTTTAGAATGAGAATTTGTTTTAATGATAGAGTATATTGTGCAACATAGAATAAATGTATTCCTGTTACTTCAAGTTCTATCACATGGATGAATATCTGGACACTCAGTTAAATGATATGTTAACTGCAGAGGGAGAGGATGGGAGGTGAAAGTAGGATTTAAGTTGGCATTAGGATATGAGGAGTCATGGGGCTGGGTAGAGGAATATAATGTACCAAAGGAGACATGAGAGAGGGATAGGTAGAGGGCAGGAAGCACATGAATTGGAATGGGTGGGACATGATGAGAATGTAGGGGCAAGGCAGAATGAAGAGCATATGAGGGCTGGAGGAAAGTAATGCAATTCTCATATTTGGATATGGTAAAAAACCTCTTTAGATCTGGTTCTCGAACACCTTTGATGGATCCAAGACACCTGTGGGGAGATGTAAGGCAACCTTTGGTGGAGGTATGACTTCTTTTGGGATGGTGAAAGGGCATGTTAGTGCATAAAAGTTGCATTGACTTTTTTGGGACCGTGGAAGTTTTCAATAAACTGTCCACGGAAATGTGTGGAGTAAAAGGAAAGTGCAAGGTATTTCAGAGTGTCTATTCACATAAAACCATTGGATTTGAGCCGCATGACAGATTTCCCATTGTTTTTGCAACAGGGTACTTATCAAGCGCCCAATTTGCTGAACAACTTCAACTGCTTATAAAATGGAAATATTTGTTTAATTAAAGAATTAGGCACTTGACTGAAATATTGAAGGTTCATGTTAAAATTCTCTCTACTTACACATGCGTTTTAAGACGTCCACATATAATTTTTTGAAAATAAAGTAAAAACAATATTTACATAAGCCAATGACAATTGAATAAAACATTGTTTACATAAGGATTAGTTGGAGGTTTTTTCTGAATAAGACTTCAATAGCAATAAAAATACTGAACTTTATTTTCTGTCACAATGCTTAAGATATTAGGTGAATTGGCATGGACAAGGAAGGGTGTAGAGTGGTGGGAGGTGTATGAACAAGCACTGAGTTGGCATTGACTACAAATGGCCATGGGGATGTTTGAGGGAAAATAGGGTGTACAGGGCTATGAGAAGTGGCCACTGGTTGGCACAGGGGTACAAGGGCCATGGAGGTTCAGTACAGTGGTATACATTGGCACGCAGAATAACAGGAGTGAGAGGGTGAGAGCAGGAAGGGAGGAATGTTTAACACTTATGTTTCAATCTTCAGTATTAGACGCTGTGCTGGAATCCCAGGCAGGCATTCTACCCAGCCTGGCTCAAGAACCAGTAGCCTCCTCCTCTCTTTCCCACTCAACCTGTTTCCCCATGAAGACAGAGAGCTTTACTTGTTGCATTCTCCGTCACCTATCCTTTCTCCCTTCCCCCCACTCCAGTAAACAATCTGTTCTTTCCAGTTTGGCCATTAGAGACACCATTGTTCTGTCATTCTCACATTCTGATCACTTAATCTGCACTATCAGAAACCTCTCTCCCCCAGCACTCCACACCCCCCAACTATTGCACAAACGCTGCTTCCCGCTCCCCCCAACACTTCATGTCAGCTCTGATTAAGAGTCATCTAGACTTGAAACGTTGGCTTGCTCTCTTTCGCCACGGATGCTGCCTGAACTGCTGTGCTTTCCAGCATTTTTTGTTTTCAGTACAGATTCCAGCATCTGCAGTAATTTGCACCTACATTGTTCCTTAGCGCCTCCATCTTGGGAGTAGACCCCAAAATGTCATGGTATGCTCTATAGGCAGTGACTATTTACATCTCTTGTCCCCATTCATGATGGCTAGCATCAGCTACACACCAGCCTCACTACACCATCATGGTGCAATATCGACTAATTTGGTATACAGTTCACCACTTCGAAGCTGCACTTTGGAATGCATTGACACCTTACATTTTGTCACTGTTGCCAGGACACTTTGCACACGGGGATAGGTACCTATCCGATGTTTTGGAGCAAGATGAATTTCAGGGCTCTCAGCTTACATTCTTAATGCTCACCCAGTCTGCAGATGCTTGGATGCTCACAGCATCTTTGCCTTGACTTGTCATTTTGTATATTGCCACACCATTCAGACAGTAAAGGATCACCATATCTCTATCTTGCCTTGCTTCTTAGTGCAGACACAAAGCTGGCAGCTCATCATATTTGCCAGCAGTGACCAGTCAAGGTGGTTGATTTTGTGGCTTTACAGAACCATGCTACGTCACTATCACACCTGCGCCATGTATTAGCAACTTACAAAGCAAATACACTAAATGTGCGGCAATTAAATGGAATGTCTCAGAAGTCTAAGAGGAGTAGTCCTTAGTGAAGTCAAATGGGACTATCATCTGTCATGGTTACCAGCACAGTAAGACAAGGACATCATCCACTCTAAGTCCACAGCACTGCTGGGGACAGTCTGGGTCAGGATCTCCTTATCATTGCCGTCTGGGGACTGGGACACAGTGAGTTCTGCAGGTTCAGTTCAACCAGACAAGGGATTGCTCATAAGTCAATTGGGAGCTTTACAGAGATCAGTCAGGGTCTGGTCACTCATCAGTTGAGGTTCTCATCCAAGTTGCTCAGGGGGATGTCAGTACCTGAACAATGATGAGATACTATGCTATCCTGGCCATTAGTGAAATGTACCTCCCCATTTAGACATGGTTAAAACATGATATGGTGCTAATTATGGGTAGTCTGTGCGGCTTTGTTCTTGTAGCTGTATTTATAATCTCTATCAAACAGGTGATGATGCAAAGTGGCAATACATTTCTGAATGTGAGCATGGATTTACAATGAAGTGCCACCCATGTAAGCAATGTGCCATCAGCCATTTCTCTCTGGCCGCAGATCCTATGAAGTGTCATTTGTGGTTGACAATAATTCACCTGGTGCACAGCTAGGCTTTAAAGATGGTGCCAGCAGTGGGTCCTAGCAGTGGCAAGTACTTACAATGGTAGCGAGCAGAAGTCTGTGTGAATGTGTGTTATAGAGACATGGTGCATACATAACAAAATGAGTGGCAAAATAATTGCATGATAGCTCACTGAGCATATGGAGACAGATAACTTACGAAACATTCTGAAATAGACATTGAACCAATTTTTTGCCAAAGGAGTTTACGTACATTCCTATTTCAGGAACTTGCATGTCTAGCACGTGACATTAACTATTACTTTCTCTATCAAATTCAATCATAACAAATACTTCTTCAGATATTCACATGTACTCCAATCTATCAATACTGTCCCAACTAATAGCTTTTGCAAACTCAAATAAGTCAGATTGTCAAAACACAATCATTGCTGTCTAACTTGTCATTTTATGACTCCTGAGTAGGTAAAGTCAATTCATCCAATTAGTCAGTTTGCCCATTCAAATATAGAAAAGTTACTCAAGGGAATATCAAGTGAGGTGTATAATTACAATCTTCTCTGCCTTAACGTGAAATGGAAAGATCAGCTGCCTGAATAGAGACATGTACAAGAGATAGCAAACTAGTTAAAACTACTGATCCTCTAGAACTCCTCCCATTTGAAAGTGTTTTATTGAGGATTTTTAAATCAGTCTTGTTTCATCAATCTCAGAATTTTAAAACAAAACAACATTGTTTAGGTTATTTTCATTGCGTACAGAAAAGCTGAGCTCCACTCACTTTTTGACTCTGAATTGAAGGATTGAATGGAGTAGGAAACAATTGTTCCAAGCGAGAATTGGCTCCTCCATCTCATTGCAGCAGCACCTCCTCTGCAGCAGTCAGGTATTTAAATATGTGGTGAGTACAATATTTCAAAGCTGGAAATTCAATTTAGCCCCTTTTTAAGTGGTGCATTACAATCAGTTTTGTGTTGTGGTTCATGAACAGAAACAATGGGCCAAACAGCGCCATAGACCATCAACATAGTCTTCGCTAGATTTGAATACAGAGTTGAATTGATAGCTGATTAGCTTCTCAGGTGTTGTGGCAGCTTCATCTATCACTTATGAGTGAAAAATTTTCTCCCACTGCTCCACACCTGAACCTGCAGAGTGGAAATACTCTGAGCATTGAGGAGCTGAAATATTTATCACGAAGTCCTCAGTCCTATGACTGTTCCAGTTCAGTTTCTGGTCAATGGTGATCAATAAGCTAATGTTGGGCATTTGTTTGTAGTAATGCTATTGAAAGTCAAGGAAACGTAGCTCAGCTTTCCTTTGTTCCAGGGTCTATCCATGCCCCTCATGATTTTATTAATCTCTATAAGGTCACCCCTCAGCCTCTGACACTCCAGGGAGAATAGTCTCAGTCTATTCAGCCTCTCTCTACAGCTCAAACGAGGGATGGGGAACCTTTTTACATTGTAAGGCCACATTTTATTTACCCAAGATCCAGTGGATTCATCCAAGGCAATTGAATAATAAACGTCTTCGCTTTGGCATATTGTATGAAGTTGTTCTGTTACATTGAGGGCTAACTCAAGTTGCTGATCAGTTATGGTCCTTCTTGAAAGAGATAATTGTTTGTACTTATTAACCTTATCTGAATCTAAACATGCTACAACTTCAACGATGCATTATTTTATAATTTCCACATAGCTAAATGGCTTACCCTCTTCTTCCAAGTATATATGCCACTTTATAACTTGCTTCAGTGATATCAGTCCCTTATCCTGATATCATTTTAAATACTTGCTGTTGCTGCTGCTTTTAATCTTTCATTTTCTTAAGTGCAGACTTTCGGTGTTCTCTTTCCAGTGCAGCATATTTGTGGTCATTATGAGTTGCGTAATGCTGGTGTGCATTGAACTTTTTCACTGTTCCAATATAGCATCGCAGAGCCAACACATCATTTTATCTTTCACAGCAACTACGTAATATTGCAATTCCCATTCTTCATTGAATACTCTGTTCTCTTCCTTTAATGTTCTTTTCTTAGTTTTGACATGACTGGGTTACCAGTAAAAAATTTAAAAATGGTACACCGATTTAAAAAGGTGGATTTAGTATTTGTGGAAATAGGCAGAAGGCCACAACTATTACCTCAAGAGGCCACAGCTTCCCCAGCCCTGGCTCAAACCCTCCAACCCTGGCAACATACTCGGAAATTTTTTCTGAACCCTTTCTAGTTTCACAACATCCTTCCTACGGGAGGGAGACCAGAACTGCATGCTATACCCCAAAAGTGGTCGAACCAATGTCCTGTACAGCTGCAACATGACCTCCCAACTCCCATACCCAATGGGCTGACCAGTAAGAGCATGCATACCAAATGCCTCCTTCACTCTTTGTTTAGCAACACTCTGCAGGACTTTACCATTAAGTATATAAGTCCTGCCCTGATTTGCCTTTCCAAAATGTAGCACCTCATCTAATTTAAACTCTGCCACTCCTTGGCCCATTGGCCCATCTGATCAAGATCCTGTTGTACTTTGAGGTAACCTTCTTTGCTATCCACTATACTCCAATTTTAGTGTCATCTGCAAACTAACTAACCATACCTCCTGCGTTCACATCCAAATCAGTTATGTAAATGACAAAAAGCAGTGGACCCAGCACCGATCATTGTGGCACACCACTGGTCACAGGCCTGAAGTCTGAAAAGCAACCCTCCATCACCACCATGTGTCTTCTACCTTTGAGCCAGTTGTGTATACAAATAGCTAGTTTTCCCTGCATTCTGTGTGATCTAACCTTGCTAATTAATCTACCATGAGGAACCTTGTCAGAAGCCTTACTGAAGTCCATATAGATCACATTCACTGCTCTGCCCTCATCACTCCTCTTAATTACGTCTTCAAAAAACTCAATCAAGTTAGTGAGACACGATTTCCCACACACAAAGTGAAGCTCATTTTTTTTTTCCATAGGCATAGAGAAACTGATGGTGGGATGGAGAGGTAATAGGAAAGAGTCACTTTGTTCAACTTTTTACACGGCATCCTGGAGGCAAATTTCACACCAGCGCATGATATCATTACAAAGGAAACAATTGGCTGATTTCTAACTCCCAAGAAGGTCAGATGAAATTGAATGGGATGTTGACATTTTACCAAATCTCAAAAACACAGCCAGTCTCTAAACAAACACTTTCTTGCTTCCCAAGGTTGCAGAACTATAGGAATGTGGGGAAAGGGGTTGGCAGGCCATAAGCGAGGGGTGTGGGGGCTATGTCAGATTACTTTGGGAAGTGCTGAAATAATGGGACATAATTCTGAGCTGGATATAGAAGAGGAAGCTGTGGATATATGTATACAAACCATTGAAGGTGGCAGCACAGGTTGAGAAAGTGACTTAAAATATTTGGGCTCCTATGTTTATAAATGGTAACAGAGTTCATGTGTTAGAAAAGATCTAAAGGCTTTTGAGAGAGTGGCAAAAAGACTTACATAAATATGCAAATGATGGAATTTAACCTTGAAAAGTGTGAAGCGATGGAATTTGCAAGAAGTAAAATGATAATCATAGAATCCCTACAGTTTGGCCCAACGAGTCCACACCGAACCTCAGAGCATCCCACCCAGGCCCATCCCCCTATAACTCAACTAACCTATACATCCCTGAATGCTTTGGGCAATTTAGCATGGCCAATCCACCTAGCCGGCACATCTTTGGACTGTGGGAGGAAACCAGAGTACCCAAAGGAAACCCACACAGACACGGGGAGAATGTGCAAACTCCACACAGACAGTTGCCCAAGGCTGGAATTGAACCTGGGTCCCTGGTGCTGTGAGGCAGCAGTGCTAACCACTGAACCACCATGCCGAGGGAAGACTCAATGAATAGCAGGACATTGGGAAGCTAAGAGGAACAGAGGGATCTTGGGGTATTTGTCCACAGATCCCTGAAGATAGCAGGTCAGGTTAATAGATATTTAAGCCTTTATTTGTCATAGCACAGATTGTAAAAGTAGTGGGTTATTTGGAGCTGTACAGAACTTTGGTTGGGACACAGCTGAAGTACCACACTATCGGAAGGATATGGTGGCACTGGAGAGGGCATAATGGAGATTCACCAGGATGTTGCATGGGATGCAACAGTTTAGCTGTGAAAAGCGGCTGGATAAGCTCTGGTTGTTTTCTTTAGAGCAGAGAGGGTTGAGAGGGTACCTGATTGAGGTGTACAAGGGGCATGAATAGTGTGTGCAGTAATCAGCTGTTCCCCTTAGTTGAAGGGTCAATAACAATGGACATTAATTATAAGCTGAAAGGCAGAAGGTTTAGAGAGGATTTGAGGCAAACCTTTTCACCCAGAGGGTGGTGGGAGTCTGGAATGCACTGCCTGGGCAAGTAGCTGAGGCAGGAAACCTCACTACATTTAAAAAGTACTTGGATGAACACTTGAAATGTTATAACATTCAAAGCTTTGGGCCAAGTGCTGCATATTGGGACTAGTGCAGTTTTATAATACTTTTTGGCAGTGCAGACCCGATGGGCTGAAGAGCCTCTTCTGTACATTGTGATTCTATGTTAAGAAGTTTCACGATAAATTGGGAAACTTCTCCATTAAAGAGAAAGTTCAGAAGAGATGTGATTGAGCACTCAAAATTTGAACTGAGCAGCTAGACAGAAACTGTTCCCACTGGAGGATGGCAAAAGAACAAAAAATGGCATGAGAGAAAAAATCTTACGTAAGCTACATGTACTTAGGGTTTGAAATGCACTGCCTGAGAGCACAGGAAAGGCATTCATTCGTGCTTCCAAAAAGGAAATTAGATAAGTATCTGTGGAAAAGCTTTGCAGGCCTATGGAAAAACTGTAGGGAATGGAACTGGCTGAGCTGCTCTTGCAGTGATACAGCAAGGATATGATGGGCCAAATGGCATCATCCCATGCTCTAACCATTCTATGATTCTCTGATAACTTTTCAGACTCAGATTAATGATACTATTTACTTAAATTTGTTTCCAAAGCAGTAAAAGGTAAAAAAAAAAGTTTTTCCACCCCTTTAGTCTAAACGTTAGAAAGAAATTTGAGACGCAAGTTGCCAAATGAATTGTTTTGTTATCATACTCTTATCTAGCTGTACAGATAATGAAATTAATCATTTTATACTTGTCAAGCATTAGTAACATAAATGTATCTAAAGATCACATTCAAAAGAGACATTCAAAAACACAGCTTTAGAAAGATCATGCAACATAGGAAGATTAGCCAACATACTAAAAAGACACATGAACAAATAAAATTAACTCTGGACAAAAAAAGGAGAAATTAGATGGGGTGACAAAAGCCAAGTCAAAATTTTAAGAAGGACCTGAAAATAACAGAGGATATAAATAGCAAGTTCGTGGAAAGAAAAGCATAGAAGGTTGAAAGTATATCTCCTGATGCTTGGAACAGTAAGACAGATGTTCAAGAGTCTGCAGAGGAAAGGAGACTGGAAATCAATGCATGAGAGGACAGTGTATTTGGTAAGTTGGGATTGATGGTGCATAGGATATTAACAACAGAATTTAGGATGTAGGTGAAGGTTACAGAGAGTGGAGGATTGGTCAACTGGAAGTTAAATTTGTAGGTTGTAGAATGATATGGATGTAGGTTTCACAGGCAAATAATTCTTAGCAGGGGTGAAGATAGCAAATGTCAGAAGTGGAAGTTGATCATATGTGTAACACAAAGGATGTACAACACAAGATACTCCTAGGATAATAATTAGACTATTGGGTTCCTACTGCTGCTGGATGAAGAGGGGTTTCTACCTGAAATTGATGTTTGATGGTTTAGAATGAGCAAAACTAGCTTTGTATACAATGTTGTATACTCTGACCTCTCCAGACTGGAAATCTACTATTTGGAAACAGTATTCTAATGTCATATCATAGCAAAGTAGTTAATCCAACATGATGGATCATGCCAAGGTTGAACAATGTGCAAATGAAGTTCAGCAATAGATATGCCTCAGGAAACAGGTAAATTGTTGAACAAACCAGCTATTGGATCATGGAACAAAGAAGCATTACCTGATCAAAGAAAAATCAAAACCTGTCCACTCTGAAATTAACTTCAGAAATAGATTCTTTGAGCATTCACATAAATTTTCACCTGCAGTTATCATACATTGTACAATAACTTAATGGAAAGTTCCCTGGGCAGTATATTTTTCACATTCTTACACCACACAGAGACACAACAGATCTTATTCTATCCTTATTTTATACAGTAACACAATCTCATCAGTTGCTGCGTTGACCTCGTGATTATCATGAGACATGGAATTTTATTTTGGCCATATTCTAACACAGAACAGTTGCAAAGCACCACATGCGGACTCTTGTTAACTAGCGCTGTGTATAGAACAGATACAAAATATTATGTTTTCTAATCATAAACTATAGCTTTATTTTTAAGAAAACTTAGTATGCCTAAATTTTCCAATGAGCGGTGAAGCTGACAGTGTTATCATTGGCAAAAATGCCCCCATTAATTCCAAAGGGTTTTATTTTTATCATGGAAATGGATTGTAAACTTTAAAATAAACAGGATTTTCTTAGGCTTTAAACATGTTGCAAGGAAAGAAAACATGCATATTTATTGTACAAATAATGAACTCAGGCTATCCCAAAGCTAAACAACCAACGAAATCCTTTTGAAAGGTCAGGCTAAATAATAACAGAAATCGGCCACATGTCAATTTTGGGGGTTTCTCTCCATGACCCCAGTGAGTTTACTGATGCTGTTCTCCACAGCTCACCTCATTAGTTACACACCATTCCTCAATGACACCCTGCTCACTGTATCTTCCGTTTCACCAGAAGACGAAGTATTCTCCATTGCTGGGACTTGCTGGCCAGCATTGTCTTTAAAGCCCAGTTGTGCAGAAGGTCACGTTCTGCCAGTCAGTGTATATAATGGGAGAGGAATGATAAAGAAAACATTCCAGGGGCACAGCTCACGCTTCATTGCAAATGCAAGTTCACATTAGTAAATGTATTTATATTTTACATAAACATTTGTGTGCTCGACAGTCATTTTAAATGCACCTAGCAGAACCATGTTACCCAGCCTTAGCACCATCCAATCATGGTACCCCTGTCTAAAGGACTGTTACTTTTCCCTAATGCCCAACATAATGTTACATCTTCTCATTGTTCAGCATAGCAGCATCATATACTGGAAAGCCTTCAAATATTTGACAATTTTCACTATTATTTAGCAACAGCAAAACAGAAGAAAAATCAAACAGAAGCTGCTTTATTTGACAGGGGTTTTTGGCCTTTCATTGATCAATAAATTTATAGTAATGAATGATCACTGCACCTAGCTCACATCGATTGGAACTAAGCATTTGGCTTGTTGTACATCCAACAGGCAGAAGTTGGTATTCCTCCTGCTCAATTTCTTCATATTCTTTCTTGGAAGAACACAGCTGCTCTGCCAACTCTTCAGCTTCCATCACATCTACTCTTTGCCTGCTCAACTTGTGCACAGAGCTGTATGCAAGACTTATACAGCATGCTCTGTGCTGTACTGCAAAGCCCTACCAGACCTATTCAAGCATTGGAACCCCACCTTCAGAAGCCCTCTTCTGTGTCACAGTGGTCTTGTCAAAGAATGGGCTGCACTCCACTCAGTCTCATTTAAGGGGCTGCATAATGGAGTCACGGTTACAGAGAGTAGTCCTTGTTTCCCAGTAATCATCTTCGTAAACCACTGGCCCTTGAATCACAGAAGGAACATAAAGTTCTCAAAGATTTAGACACCATGGCAGCTTCCAGGCTACCTAACAGATTTCCAACATGTAGTACCGATAATCACAGATGACTTACACATTGATGAATATGGTACACTAAACACAACATATGCACAGTCTATAGTACCCTGCATGCGCGAGGATCCAGCAATATTAGTAAAACATTCTGCCTGGGCTACAACACTAGTACCAAATGAGATTCAGTGCTGAGATCAGGATTAAATTGCATTGGTAACGGTCTTGATACATGTTGTACAGTGAGACAGTGAGTTGAGATCCCAGACAGTTACCCAATGGATCCTTGAAAGCAGCCAATCACATTAATGTTTAGCACAGCTGTCACTTTGATGGATGAACACCAACTCCTTCAGGTCAAAAGTCCCCCTCTAGCAGTTCACACAGTTCTGTGACAGTGTCCCAGGCCATATGTAGTCTCCAGCCCTGCTACGCTTTACTTAACTGGAGGAAACTGCATTGAGGATGATACACTCAAGGCCTCCTGTACTTCCTCTGTGCTCTGAGAGGACTTTCAACCATGACAACTTCATGTGGCGGCTGTTCAGTAGCCACAAGGTGTTGTTGCTGGTCCAGGGCTTGCTGGCAGATTTGTTCCTCGTTAATTTCTCTGCACTTTTGCAGCATTGTGTACATAACAATGATAAACCCAGCTGTGGCTGGACCTATTGGTCACAGTTCCAATGAACCTGCATGAGGAATACCAGAAATAAAGAAGCCCCTCAGTAATGTCAGCAAAAATTGCTTGCATCATGCACAAATTATGGTTAATCATGGTCCCCCTTATGGTGGAACATATAGGACATCAGCAGGGAGGGCTACAGATTGGCTCTCTGGACCTTTGACACAGGGATCTTAATCTGATAATTGCAGCCCAAACCATGCCTTGCAAATACAGTAGGAAATTGTAAGTGCTGTATATTTACTGTTACCTTGTTCCCCACCCCAGTAACCCAGCACCCACAAAAGACAACATTGCATAGAAGAGCATGTTGCCAACTACTCACAATTCAAGGTGAGGGGAAATCAGCTCCATGCCCTGTGCAGCTTTTGGGACCATGGATTGGCTTGTGAATAGTAGGTGCCAGTTTTAAGGTCACCAGTGATTATTTCTGCTTCACAGAGACCACTATAACCAATAACCAATATAATGTCAAGATTGCTCGAGATCAGGATTTGCATCCCACACAGTTCAACATTGCATGTATTTCACATGCACAACTCCAGTATATTCACAATGCAGTTCCGCACTTCAATACTGCACTTTGAAGCACACAGGCACCTTTCAATGGAATGGTCTGCAGGGCACTTTGCACCTATTTCGATGTGCACAGCATTTCTGTTTTGCCTAGCTTTTTTGCACTTAGTCCCCTCATTCAGAACTTAAAGACTCACAGTACTTCTCTATTCTCTTGCTCCTTAGTGCAGTCACACAAAGCCAGGCTGATTGTGATCATTGTCAGCAGTGATCAGTCAATGGAGTGGACATGTTGCTGTATGGCCTTGTGCTACATCAATGCCACTCCTGCACCATGTACCTGCTGCATAAGCACCAGACACACTGCATGTGCATCAAGCAATTGGCCATTTCTCAAAGTCTAAGCAGAGTCATCCTCAATCAAGTCCATGGACGCATCCTTCAGTCAGGGGGTTGTGATGTAGTACATCAAGGACAGGTACTGACAGAGCCTTGGGCACAGCCAGATGGCTGGATTAGGGGAGTCAGGGTCATGGGAGCTCTGCATTCTGGGGGATCGGGCCTTTTGAGGAATCATGGGAAGACAGTTGAGGAGCTGTACAGATATCAGTCGGGGATCTGGTCACTCATTATTTGCGGCAGTTTGCCGAAGTCACTCAAAGGCGTTGGCCTTGGTCAGTTCTGGGGTCTGTCCAGTAAAAGACGAAGGGGCTTATCAGGATAGGGCCTGCATATGATTCTTCTTATGCCTGGGTGGCTACTGGCCTGGTCCTGTCTCTATGTGAAGAAAGGGCACCTGCATTGAAGTCAAGGTCCCTTATCGACCTGTTATCTTGTTGTTGGTGTGGAGCACAAATGGCTCGGATGATGGAA
Organism: Rhincodon typus; assembly: GCF_021869965.1. Taxonomy (NCBI): domain Eukaryota; kingdom Metazoa; phylum Chordata; class Chondrichthyes; order Orectolobiformes; family Rhincodontidae; genus Rhincodon; species Rhincodon typus. The sequence goes on along the minus strand of NC_063340.1, from coordinate 46,692,236 downwards.
TGCAAGTCTGTGCTGTTATCTAGTAGACTCTGACTGCTGGACCCCGGCACTCCATGGCAACTGCCAACCTGGTTACAAAGGTAGTCAGCTGATTGCACGTCTGAGGCAGCACAGTGCTAATCCTTACTGTGATGTTGCTCAGTGCCCCAGACGACCTTGCCCTCTGTTCCTGTGACTGCTTGCGGATTTGTATGAAGTCTTCGATTGCTAACACCATGGAGTTCTCTCCTACTTGGGGCTAAGCAGGTGCAGTTCTCCAAGTGCCAACAAACTGAGCAGTTTCTTCCTCAGCCAGTTGCAGAGATGAAACAGCGAAGTGCTCACCAGCAGGAGCCCCTGAATCTAAATCTACACAACACTGAGGTGTCAGGGTCTGAGCTGGTGGCAAAGAATGCAGGAGGCAGCTTTGACAGTGCTTCCTCTGAGAAATCCATGCTCTCTTCCTCAGAGGTGAAGGATGTTTTCTTCTGGGATGGGCCTCTTAACCACAACCACCATGGGCATCCCATTGTTACCTGCTGGAGACAAAAGAGAGAAAATGTCACAAGCCAAGGGTTGGAAGTATGGACATGTCAACAATAAATTTGTAGTGGGGGACAGGGGGAGGGACAGTAACATAACAATTAAATATGTGTCTTACTTAAATTCCAGATCTCCACATGTCTGGTACCAGTCTTCGCCTGCAAGCGCCAAGACCCACTCCTCATAGTGGGTGAAGAGATGAATACCCCACCACCTACCCCAGCCCCTTTTGGCCCTGTTGTAAGCTGTTTTCTTCTGTAATGAGAAAAAAAGAGAGGAACTGATTGAGATGTAAGTGGGTGGCACAGCTGTTTAGCACCGGTGCAATTGAGAGAACTCCAGTGAGGTGCCCAAAGAGACTGAGCGAGTAGGCAGTGCAGATGGCAAGCAGAGTAATGAGTGCAAGGTACGGAACAGCAAGTGAGGGAAGATGTCACGTGTAGAAATGTGAGTGGTAGAGCAGGTGTCTTGGAGGTAGATGGGTGCTGAAGCAGAGACTGAGTGGGTGTGAGGTTGTAGGTAGTAATTCAGGGCTTTTGTCCTGGAAGAGCAGATGTTTCCTTGATCCACGGAGATCACACTGACTCAGATAGCCACCATGGACTAGGTTGACAGAGTTTGGTGTCATGGGCTCTTCTGCTGGTCTTCAGGAAAGACGATGTCTCTGCTTTACATCATCCTCCAGGTCCCATCTCACAAAATAAGGTGCAAATTTTCCCTAGTCCATCATGTCCAGGGCAAATGTCTGCAAATAAACAGTGTAGCTTGAGACTGCCAACTTGTGACAGGGAGTGCAACAGCCTTTTAAATGTGATGCCGACTAAGTTCCATGGTAATTGTTTTAAGTAGGATTAATGAGTAGTCTCTCATTTTTGACTATATGTGTTTAAGAAAGGACACAAGCAGCATCTGCGACACTCAAATTACCAGGTCAAATACTAGATTACTTTTACAAAATGACTAACATAACTCTCTGTACACACATCATGATTCATGTACATGCATGGAATGGCTCACTCACAACATTCCTATCAGGGTGATTGGTGCTAGCCACAGGGAGAATGGGGGGGGTAGATCCATGTGATTCTTTTTGAAGTCTAGGGTCCAGTAATACATAAACCAGCAATGCTATGGAGCTAAATTTATTGCCAATGTTACATGTCACATCATTTATTTATTTTTGTAATCCTGCATAAAGAATGGCACAGAATTTGTTGCTGACCTTCAATCATAGCAAACTGAGATAAATATTGCTGATAACGTTGGATATAATCTTGCTTAGTTAAAGATAAATCGAAGCTAATTTGCAAAATGTCTTAGTTTGCAAATTGAAAAATTGCTGTGTTATTAGAGACAATACCAATTACTAAAAATCACAATGCTTTGTCAATGTATCACTATTTCTAAATGATTCCGGTCAAGTTACTTCATGTGCTATGATCAATTGATTATATCTGGAATTTCAGAGGTAATTTATGAAAAAAAAAGCAATTTAAACTTCCTTTAAAATAATATGTTTTCTTTTGTCTCAATTACCCATTAGATCGCTGAGACCTATTCCGAGGCTTCCACCAAAGTGTTGAAGATACACGAACAGACTTGCAAATACATTTATGTCAGTGTGGCGTAAAGACAACTTTAAAAAAATCTTTTTTTGGATTGGATTGAAAAATGGCAAAAGGACTGCTTTAAACTAAGGACTGTGGAAGGAACAACAAGTTACCGAAACTCATTGTGTGTTGTTTGTACACTGGTGCCTTATTGAAGCACTGGGGGAAGGTGTCTAAGATACACAGCACAATTAGTGTGCATGCACAGCAAGCTTCACCCGGAGACAATGGACCAATTGAGGAGGCCAGGAATTATCAGCTTGACAAGCCTCTGATTGGCTCCTTGGCAAGTGGACAGAATGCGTCCAGACTGAAAAAGAGTCAAGATTTTCTCTCTCTCTCTTTGCAGTGAAGCAACTAAAAACTGGCAGATAGCTAGCTATTTTCTCCCACATTTGCTGTAAGCTGTTGCCTTCAACCACTGACTGAAAGACTGAATAATTAATGTGCCAACTGGCCACATCTTTAGCAAAGAACTGACAGAATCTTGAAACAAGGAGATTAAAAGGTAGAAGCAAAAAGGACAATTCATTGAAAATTATGGGCTGGTGTTATTGTACCGTGTTTTCCTATTTTTTTTTCATCCATCCATAAATGTTTGTCTGCATCTGTCTTCATGTATGTGCCGGGGTTTAGAAGACAGTTAGGATTTCAACTTGTAGAGTTATATGTTGATAATTCATAGTTTTGATTGTCCACGGTTAGAATTGATTTGTGTGTAATAAATGATACTTTCTTGCTAAATTTCTGAAACCTGGTCGCTGCTTTCTGTGAACTTGCTTCCAACAGACAGAAAAAAAACAGGGACTTTATGATAATTTGATTAAACCTTTAACCTTTGCGATAATCCTAGGAATAGTCGGGCTCGAGTGTTCATGGCCCTTCCCAACTAAGTCATGACAAGAGACTGGGGGCTTGTCTGGGATTATTTTGAAAATTAGTCATCAAAGATTTGGGTGTGGTATTAGTAAGTAACAAAAAATTGAAGAAAATGCTAGCGACTACATGCAGATGACAGAGTCTCTGATATACTTGAGAAAGAAATTATGGAAGCCAGGTTAACTGAACTGGCAAATGATTCGGGAATAGAAGTGGCTACTAAAGCAAAGAAGGCAGAGATAATCAAAGGGTTAATACAGCATATAGGGCTAGCAGAAATACAAGAGAGACTAGTACTCCAGGTAGTGAAACATTAGAATCAATTAAACTTGAGTTACAGTTAAAACAGCTCAAGCATGAGAAGAAAAATGATAAAGCTGGAGATACAGAGGGAAGTTAAAAGACAGGAAATGGAAATAAGAGAATGAGTATTAGAAGTACAAAAGGAAAGAGAAAACAAAAAGGGAAAAAAAAGAATGAACGTTCAAAATGCTGCGGTCTGAAAAAGGGCCCTTGGGTACTGATGCAAGCTGTGCTGGGATGAATCTCATGATTTAAAGACCACTAAAGCTTGGACAGACCCTTTCAAAACTTGAGGAGAGAAATATGGAGTCATGCTTTATATCCTTTCAGAAAACAGCATGGCAAATGAATTGGCCAAAAAATACTAGAAATTGCCCAATCATAGCACATTGACAGGTGGAGCACAGATATACACTTCATTGTCCAAAAAGATTTCTTGGAGTTTTGACACTGCAAAAATGATGGATACTCACTGCATATCAGTTAGTGCCTGAGGCACATATGGAAAGGCTTCAGAATTGAAGGCAACAGCCTGGCCAAACCTATGTTAAATTCAAGAGGGTTAAGCAAAGTAGTTTTGACAGATGGATACAAGCATTAGAAGTTGAAACCTCATACAAAGTCTTTATAGAAATTTCCATGGAACAGTTTTAAATCTCACTGTCTTCTGTCATAAGAAACCATGTTAAAAACCAAAGTGTTGCAACTGCTAGTTAACAGTAATGAGCTGATTCATAAATTCAAAACTTTTATCCGTCATCCTTATAAATTTGAAAGTGGGAGAGTAGCAGGAAGGCGAGTGGCAGGTAAAGAATGGAATGTCCCAAAAACCCTCCTCAGATCAGAAAGGAAAGTGCTAAGGATGGAGGTGAGAAACAGAAGCTGAGGTATTTCCATTGTAACAAAGGGCACACATTCATCAAGAATGCTGGAAGTTATGAGGGAAGCCCACTTATTTATTGGGATTTGTAAGACTGAGTGCAAAAATAGAACTCAAAAGGAAAATGCCACAGATCAACTTGTAACTTTAACTACAAATAAGAGACCAGAGGTATACACTGCTATAAGTCCAGGAGAAGTGAGTAAGATAGAAGAGAGATATAAGGAGAATTTGCCTAAGGAAACGACCAACTCTATTTCCTCAATGTGGCCAAGTTCATAACTGTATTAATGGATAAAGGCTACATTAAATCTTTTGCTGGAGAAGGACTTTGTAATCCTCCAGAGAGTTGAAAGAAATTCCATGCAAGTCACAGCTTTGCCTGAATCAGCTTAAGAGACAAGCCAGTTGCAAGACAAGGTTCCAGGTATTTTTTCGTCATTTACAGTGATCAGAGCAAAGAATAAGCAAAGTCTATTACCAGAGCTCAAATTATTACCACAAGCAAATGTTAGGATTGTTGAAATTAACTACGAGAATGCAAATATTGTGTTCCATTTGATGGTGCTATTTGATACGTCGGATTCCAGAATCAAATATGGCTTGATAGTTCTTTTCTTGGTTTGTTTTGTTAGTTTAAGTGGTGGTTAGTCACTGACGTGGGGCTGCAGATTTTATTCAACAACAGATGTTTATTACGTTAAAGAAGAAAGAAAAGCAAACACCATTATCTCGACGTAGGAAGACAGCAAGATATAAAATACAACAAAACAAGGGTTCACCCTGGATCTACTCCAGTTTTTTTAAAGGACTCTCTTCTTTAAAATAAAACCCGTCATAGAAGTAACCAGCAAAACTTGTCTCTAATTTGAAATACAAATATCAAAACTGATATTAATAATTATGAATTCTGTGATTAACCTGATAAATTTTCACACGACTGCTTGTTTTTCAGAACGGTTGCATCAGAATCTGGTAAAAGGACAGATATGTCACCATGTTGATCATATTTAGTCTTAAGCAACATGAAAAATAACTTCATGAATATCTTGCTATTTATTAACAAGAACACAATGGGCAGAGGGGGATGAAAATGGCACTAGTGTTTGAAAAATACAAACAATTACAACAAAGGAAAGTTATGAGTTATTGGTTGCTCAGGAATGGCTTTATGAATGTATTCAAATGATAAAGTTGAAAAAAAAGTATTTTTAACCAACCTGTAATTACTTAGCTTATAATTATTAAAGAGACTCTAACAAAAGGAAAGAAATTAATGATTCTGTGATTTATGTTAAGTGGCAAAGTTTTTGCTGGATTCTACAGTTTAAGTTAATACAGAAAGTGATAGTGAGAATAGACATTAATTGATTTAATAATTGATCATGTAATTAATTGCTTAATAAGTAATTGAAAATGCAGACTAATAAGTTCCTGGGTCTTGATGGGCTTCATCCTGGAATCTTAAAATGAGCATTTAGTGAGTACATGTGATACATTGGTTTTCATTTTCCAAGTTGGATTAGATTTAAGAATGTTCCATTAGATTGGAAAACAGCAAATGTAATTCCTATATTTATAAAGGGACAGAAAGCAGGAAATGGTGCCCAGTAAGGTGAATAACTCATAGGTAAGAGATAGTAAGAACTGCAGATGCTGGAGAATCCGAGACAATGTTGGAAGACGTTACTAAAGACAGTTTAATAAAGCATTTAGAAAATGCCAACGTAATTTATCAAAGTCAATACAGTTTTGTGAAAGAGAAATCACGTTTAACCAATTTATTGGAGTTCTTTGGGGAGGGGAGATGTATTGCTGAGAAAAGGGGACCACAAAATATCTAGACTTCCAGAAGACTTTTGACAAGATGCCATGTCAATACATTATTGCAGTAAATAATAGCTCATGGTGTAGTGAGTAACATATTGGCATGGATGAAAGAATGGCTAGCTAAAAGGAAAAGAAGAATGCATAAATGGTTAACCTTCTAATCAGCAAGAAATTACAAGAGAGTGCCACAGGGATCTCTGCTGGAACCTAAATTTCTCGAAATTTATATAAATTACTTGGATAAAGGGATCAAAGGTATGGTTGTGAAATTTACCGATGGTGCTGTGAAGCACGCTGTATGATTTATATGTATCTAATAACATTTATTTTGAGTTTTTGTTTCTTGACTTAGTAAAATGTGAGTTTTCTATATGTATAACGTTAATATTTAGCTTGTAAGTATTTCTGTAGCCATGGAAATTTCTTTTAAAATAGTCTTTGAGACCTAGCTTTAGAATTAATAGGTTTTTGTGAACCACAAATGGATTTTTATTAACCTTAAATTGTTTTGCAATACAGCAAGTTAAATAATACGACCTCAAAATTTGTTAGAGATTTCTGGACTTTGTTTGTTTTGTAGCTTAAGGGAAACACCCATAGCCTAGAAAGACTTTTTTTTATACTTGATTTTTACCTATGTAGACCACTGCTCTTAATAAGAGAATAACGTAGTGAAACAACCTTAAAAATAATTATGGAATTAGAGCAGAAGTGTTGGGATAAAACCCTGAAGGGGTTACTTAAAGGTGAATATGTTTAACATCGAGTGTTAATAGCTCAAGAAAGAAACTCTTTGTAATTATAGTCTATCAAGGTGACAGAGATTCTGGTGTGAATACTGTACAAGTGGAATGTTGGGGTACCATACTAGGTGTTTTTTGGGTACTATGCAAAAGCTGTTCTTTTTCTTTTCAATTTATAATGGGGTGTTTTGAGTTTAAAAGGATTATATATTTACTGTGTGCTTTAAAGCCTTTGAATTTGTGCAAAAGGTAGATAGTTTTGTTTATTCTATTCGATATTAATTTATATTGTTAATAAACTTGTTTTATTACTTGAAGAATCTGCAGCATTGCATTATGTTTCAGTGAGAAACCAAGTCATCAAAACCAAAACAAAACATATTCTAGCCAAGTTTCAGTTTAGGTTTTGACTTTCCAGTCATAACATTAGCTGGGATCATAATAGTTCCAAAATAGATAGGAAAGAAAGTTGGGTAATGAACACAAGGAGGCTACAAAGAGATATGGATAGGTTATTGAGAGTGGGCAAAGATCTTGAAAATGGAGTAAATGTGGAAAGATAAGCAATTGTCAGCTTTTGGTGGTAAGAATAACAAACCAGCCTACTTTACAAATGGGGAGACCCTTCGAGATATAAAGGGATTTGGGTGAGATATAAAGGGATTTGGGTGAGCTAGTCCATAAGCTACAGAAGATTAGTATGCAGATACAGAAAGTATCAGGACTTCTTATTTAAGGAAGAATGGAAATGCTTTGGAGGTGGTTTACTAGATTGATACCTAGAATTAGTGTGTTGTCTTTTGAAGATTGGTTGGTCAGGTTGGCCTTGTTTCCACTGAGTTTAGAAGAACAATTAGATTTGAATGAAGTGTACATGACCCTGAATGATCTTGAAATGGTGAATGTGGAAAGGATGTTGGCTCTTGTGGGTGAGTCCAGAACTAGACAGCACTATTTTGAAATTAGGGGTTTCCCTTTTAGGGCAGAGATAAGGAGACTTTTATTTCTTCAAAGGTTGTGTGACTTTGGACCTCTGCCTCAGAAGACATGAAATTATTTAATAATTTTATTTAAGTAATAGATTCTTTAAGGTTTTGGAGTAGATACGTAGCTCGGGTTGTGGGTGTTGTGGTTGGTTGGCTCGCTGAGCTGGTTCGTTGTTCTGCAGATGTTTCATTACCCTGCAGGGTAACATCATCACTGCAGCCTTTGATGAAGAGGCCTGGTTTTTAAACTCTGGAGTCCGTTGAGCTGGATTACCTCACCTCTGGTTTTCCCTCATAGTGGAGTGTACATGGGGTCGAGTTCTATGTGTTTGTTGATGGCTTTCTTCGTGAAGTACCAGGCTTATAGGAAATCCTGTGCCTGTCTCTGCTTTGCTTGTCCCAGGATCTTGGTGTTGTCCCAGTCAAATTGGTGGTTCTCCTTATCCATGTGGATAGAGATGAGTGAGTATTGGTCGTGTCTTTTTGTAGCCAATTGGTGTTCGTGTACCCTTGTTGTTAACTTCCTTCCTGTTTGTCCGATGTAGTGTTTGTCACAGTCTCTGCAGGGAATCTTATAGATGAAATTGGTCCTGTCCATAGTGGGAAGTGGGACCCAGGAATGTGGAGTAATCAGTTTAGTCATTATCATATTGATTATTATAGCAGGCTTGAAGGGCAGAGCGGTCTACTCCAACTCAGAGTTTGTACATTTGTAACTACATAACGGTGGGGTAGATGAATTGAGTATCAAAAGAAAGTGTGAACATCACCAAAAATTCTGAAATTTGTCAAGAAACAATTTGGTACAGCAATAAAAGCAAATATAATGACTTTTTGGATAGATAAAGAAAGGGCGACAAAATGTATTTCCTTATCCATAGACATATTGTGTTCTTCTTGTTTTATTTTTAAATCTGATTTCAAAAAGGTTATATATATAACGCCCTGGTCAGAATTTTGTTGGCACTCCTTAGATCCTGCAGGTGAATGATGGGATAGCCAAAGGCCACATCTGGGGTTGTTGTCTACCTTAGAATGTTGGTCACCTGTCTGAGCTGCTCCTCAAATGAAAGGGCTGTTTCCATTCACAAAATGCCAACAGAGGCATAAAATAACTATTAACAGGTGATGGGCAGCAGAATACTTACCATTCCCAGCCTGGGAAATATTCCAAAGTGGGAGGAAGAGGTTGAAATTCTGCCCTGATACCTGTTTACCATTCCTCCCACTTCAAAGGCCTGTCTCCAGAGAGCTAGTAAAATCCCAGCTCCTATTTTCTGTAGCAAAGATTTCTAAATTATCTCCCTTGCAGCTCTACCACATCACTGATGTACACATATATAATCAAGATAAGATTCTATATATCACTGAATTCTTTATTGCTGCATGTAAATCGTGAAATCTTAAAATGTCTTTTATTTGAAGCCATAAATTGAGGAGTTGTGTTTTCTTGATTTGTGAATATATTTAGCTTCATTTTTGGTGCACAATGTGGAATGTGAAAATCAGCCAATTGAACAATTCAGACCACTGGTGAAAGGCAAATTTCCTTTTTCCTCTGGGACACCTACAGTCTGATCAGAAAAATAAACAGATGTTAACAGTTTATGTCAAAATTTGGTTTCTGTATATAGTATCTAGTCAAAATTTACAGCTTCTTTTTTATTCTGAGTAAAAATGAAATAAATGATTTCCAGTGATTTTGAATGTGGTCACTGTCTTATAAAGAACTGATAGGAAATTATATCATTGTTTGCTGCAAAGTGAATTTTGAGCTTTCGCTCTTTTAAAAAAATACATATATGAGCATATTTACGAATTTCAGCATTAAACTGTGCTTAGTTTTATAGTTCAGAATTAATTCACTTGATGCATCTAAATTACTTGCGTTATATTAATATTTAGTCTTGAACTCATAGAGCAGTATGATCAAGAGAATTGAATGCTCCACACAGCACTGCATTGTTGCCATGGCAATTTCATAAGGTAGCTCAAGAGTTCTGATCCAAATGCAATACACCACATAAAATCTATCGTTTTGAAGCATACAGCACATCATTTTTTGATTCCTGAAAAGAAACATCAAATACAAACATTTCATTTTTAACCTTAAATATCCAAAACGCACGGCAAATAACTGAGTATAATTACCACAAAAATGCAATGAACTTCACTTCAATTAATTACCTTAAGACTATGCCACTGGTTTGGCAAAGTAATCTTTTAACCATGGAGCTGACATTCAAAATGTGATTAAGATGTCTCCTCATTATTAGCTACAAGTTTTCTCCGTATGAAATCACTGGATAATTTCACCCATATCATTATTATATTGGTGTAATAACTAAGACAACATGCGCTGTACAATTATCTCATGAATGTGGTCAAAGAGTTGTCTGCGCATTCCTTTATGGCCATGCTTCTGATTTTTGGGCAAATAGAAATGCCAGCACATCAATTTTCCATGGCATTGGCAAGTGGAGGGTGTGTGCCTACACTGTCATTCCAACCTTTGGTGCTGTCCCTCCGTCCTCTTCCAGAAAGAGAAAGCAGAGGTGAGACCCAAACTGCAAACTTGGGGGAGCTTATCTGAGGTGTGAGGGAGGGCAGACTTGCAGTAAATAGCAGACATGCTGAGTGCAATGTGGTTATAAGGAGCAAAACAAAACACAAGTTCAGTGAGGAAATTAATGTTCTGTGAAGCAGTCAAGTTTCTGTGCTTGGGTCTTTGAAGTATGTTTTGTCATTCACCAAGTGCTAAGCAATCCTGGAAATAGCATTTTATGTGACCATGATTATTATTGAGCACCAACAGAGCACAAATGATGGAAATGCAGATCCCTGATTACTGCCTCATCCAAACATTGGTAACTGCAACTACTGGCTAGAAACGATCCCATAAAATTTGGTGGTTTTAAAAGAATTCCCATTCCATTTTCATCTCCCATTTGCCTGGGTTTTGGGCAAAAACCTGATGTAAAATCTACTCTTGCGTATCTTTCTTCTATTTTAACAACTATTTGGTTGTGCAATAAATTTACAAAGGGAAGTAAGGAATGGAAAGAAGAAAAGAAAATAAAAAGAAAAAATAACAAAGGAAAAAAGATGGAATTTATATTGAGAAGAGAATTGAGAAAGATGAAGGAAGAAAGAAAAAGAAATTACAATATTTCTCATGACTTCGGGCTATCACTGAAGTATAGTCACAATTATAATAATGCTTTTCTCAAACTTCAAGCAAGTGAAACACCTACTGTACATTCTCTTTAAGTAGCAGTGAGATAGGACTTGAAGAAATACAGGATATGAGAACAACGCAAATGTTATTGAAGTGCAATCAGGCAGCAAGCTCAGGTGATCAATGGATTTGCCTTGACTTGAGAATCTCAAGAACTTGCAGGTCACTGCACAAAGTTCTAACATTTGTTTTGCACCAATGAAGTCTCACCTTAACTCAACCTGTTATTTTTGAGAACTTGACAATTTTCACCAGAATTACTGATTAAACTCACCACAAAAAAAAAATTAAGTCTGGCAATTAATAGTGCATGATATTAGTAATTAATGGTATTTCTTAAATGATAGAATAATTGCTTGTGACTGCCAATGAATCTCTTTGGTTCAGAAAGCTAACAATTTAAACTGTCGAGTCTCATTTGCTAAGGTTGAAAATTGTTGTTCAGATAATTTACTATTTTCTTTGTTCAATTTGTCACTAATTTCACTCTCTCTTAATCTAATCATTTATTCCCTGTCTTTATTTCTCTTTCCACTTACCCACTCTAATTCATTTTTTTTCTTGTATATTGTCCATTTAGTTCCCAATTATCCAATGTCATGGTTTGAGGAGATATACTGTTGGTAGACACCCACCATTGTCTTAACTATCCTATTACCAGCTTTACTTTTAGTAAGCTAGGGCCAAAAAAAGCACAAAAAGCTGAAGTATTCAGGAAAAGTCTACCTAAGAATATATGAATAATGCAGACATCTACATTGGCATTAATATCCTTCATCAGATTGATCAAAATATATCTTAGACTGAGACAATATACTTCACAATATAAGCATGGTTTAAAAAATTCAATTGTACAAATTTAGCTTTCTTCATTGTGCAGAACAATGAAACTAAGAAAAGAAAACACATGAAGAGAGGATTGAGGAACAGGTTTCGACCATTCAGTCTTTTTAGCCTGCTCTGCCATCTATGGAACAAATCCCACTTTATTATCTGTCACCCATAGACTGGGTCTATCAAATATCTACCTCATGGTTCTTTGAATAAGTTCAATGACATAGTCTTCACCATTTTCTGGCAAACGGAATTCCACAGACTAATAAATTACTGAAGGCAAAAAAAAATTCCTCACCTCTGTCTTAAAAGGAACCCTTCTTATTCTTAAAATGTTACCCCTAGTTCCATTTCCTTGCACAGACTGCTTGAAATAAGCAAGCAGATCTTTCATCTTCAAAACATTGTAGTTTCATTTAAAAGGTCAATTAAAATAATTTATATTGAATCAGAATTGTTTATTTATCTTTATTTTTCAGAGATAACACATGCCCAAATCTAAATTATAGCACAGTAATAAAAAACATGTTAAATTGCACAACATTAATGTATAATCCTGTTAAGTTTCACCAACATAAATATCTAAATACAATTTGCGACTATTAAAATTCCATGGCTAAACTCAAATAAATGATATACACTAAATAATGGAGATAAATATTTCTTAAAATCAAAGAGTGCAGAAAGGCATGCCAGGAAGAGCACCAGGCATACCTAAAAATGTAGTGTCAGTCTGGTGAAGCCAGAAAGCAGGACTATTTGTGTGCCAAACAGCTTAAGTAGGAGGTGATAAAGACACGCAATGGATTCTACAATAAATGACCTAAAAAACAGATCTAAGAACTGTAGGCCTGCCACATTTAGTCATGAACGGTGGTGGGCAATTAAACACCTCACTGGAGGATAAGGCTCCATGAAAATCACCATCCTCAATGATGAGGGAGCCTAGCATATCATTGCAAAAGATATACCTGAAGGATTCAAAACAATGTTCAGCCAGAAGTGCTGAGTGGATGATCCAACTGACCTCCTCCAGAGGATCCCAGTGTTATAGGTACCAGTCTTCAGTTAACTTGATTCACTAGACATATTATCAAGAAATGGGGCTTGGGTACTGGATACTGCAAAGGCGATGGACCCTGACAACATTTCAGCACTATTACTTAAGACGTGTGCGCCAGAACATGCTATATCCCTAGCCAAGCTGTTCCAGGAAAGCTCCAACACTGGCATCTACCCAGCATTATGGGAAATTGCTGTAAAATGTTCAGCCAGACATGCCAAGTGGATCATCTAACGCAGCCCCCTCCACAGGTCCCCAGAATCACAGGTGCCAGTTTCCAAGTTAATTTGATTCACTCCATGTGATATCAAGAAACAGTTTGAGAAACTCAATATTTCAATGGCTATGGGGTCTGATGACATTCCAACAGTAGGACAGAAGATCTGTGTTCCAGAACTTGCTGTGTCCCTAATTGATCTGTTCCAGTGCAGCTACAACATTGACATCTACCCGACAAAAGATTGCCCAGCTATGTCCTATTTTTCATGTACAGGACAAATCCATCCCAGCCAAATACTGCCCCATCAGTCTATATTTAATAATCAGTAAAGTATTAGACGCTATCAAGTAACACCTGCTTAGCAATAATCTGCTCACTGGTGCCCAGTTTGTGTTCCTCCAGGAAAATTCAGCTCCTGACTTTGTTATGGACTTGATTCAAACAAGAACAAAAGAGGTGCATTCCAGAGGTTGGGTGAAAGTGGCAGGCCTTGACATCAGGCCACATTTGACCGAGTATAACATCAAGGAATTCTAACAAAACTGAAGTCAGTAGGAAGCAGGGCAGAAACTCAATTCGTTGGAGTCATATCTGGCAGATGGTTGTAGTTATTGGAGGTCAGTCATCTCAGCTCCAGGACATCTCAGCAGGAGTTCCTCTGGGTAGTCTCCTTTGCCCAACCACATTCAGCTGTTTCATCAATGAACTTACTTCCATCCTAAGGTCAGAAATGGCAAGTTTCACTGATGACTCCATAATGTTCAGCACCATTCACAACTCGTCCACCACCAAAGCTCAGTAGAAAGAGTGTGCATCATCTACAAAATGCACCAATGCTCCTTAGGTAGCATCTTCCAAACCCATGACCACTACAATTTAGAAAGACAAGAGCAGATACATGGAAACACCACCAGTGCAAGTTCTTCTTCAAGCCACTTACCATCCTAACTTGTAAAAATATCACCATTCCTTCCTGGAACTTCCTCTCTAATGGCCTCGTGGGTCTACCTTCACCAAATGGACTGCAGCTGGTCAAGAAAGCAGCTCACTACCACCTTGTCAAGAGCACCTAGGAATAAATACTGGCCCAGCCATGAATGACCACATCCTGTGTGTGAATTTTCAATCAAAAAAGTAATTCATATGTGAGATAATGCATGTTACAAAAGACTGATTTAATATTTAAATGCTGATACTTCATCAGCTCCGGGACATCTCTGCAGGAGTTCTGCATGGGACTAACCTCGGCCCAACCATCTTCAGATGTTTCATAAATGACCTTTCCTCCATCATAATGTCAATAGTGGGAAAATTCGCTGATGGCTGCACAATTTTCAGCACCATTTGTGACACCTCATGGAGAAAAACTCTTCACAAAATTTGATAAAACTGACATGTAGCCAATTTCTGGCAAAAATCAGCCCATGACCTTTAAAACTCCAATAAAATAATTGATTCAAATAGACTAGATTCCACCTATTCCTATATATTGCTTAACTTCCTACTGATAATTGGCATCTATCCTTTATCATCCAGAAACAACTCAATCTCAAACCTCAGCGGTGAGAAACTGATTCACATTGTGCATCTTCCAGTGGTTTCTTCCCATTGCTCTCCTATTCTTTCAGTAGTGATTCTTTCACTTAGTGATCCAAAGACCTTGACACCATTTTTAATGGTGGATCACCATTTTTGTCAGTTTGGGCATGTGCTCAGTGACAAGTTGGCTATTACAAAAACTCAAGTATATTATTTAACATCAGCTGAACTAGCATATTGGATCTTGTGGTGCACCTTTTCAGCATCTCTTTGTGGGATTGATAGCTTCCAAGATATGGGAAATGAAGGAAAGTCTCTAACACTTCATCATGAATCTTAATCAAAGACATATGGATACAATAAATTTAACTGGACTGGGGAAAGAATTTGGTCTGAGTATTCAGGGTGTATCCCATCCTCTTATAGGCTTCATTAAATAAGTCAGATATCTGTTGTCGTTCTACTTCAGAGTGAGACATGACCTAAATGTTATCAGCAGAATAAAACAAAAACTACAAGATATAGCTGATATACTGAACAAGCTTTATTACATCCACTAAGGTACTAATTTTCATATTCTTCTTCAATTTTCATGAAGAGAGGCCATCTGTTCAAAGAGTTGTGGTTCATGTATATCAGAGATGTTGTAAACCATTGCAGGCTATGCTTTCAGTCAAGAATGCATAATAAGGTTTTCATGAGATCAAAAATCCACCAGACTATTGGAACAACTGAACCCTGAGGAAACCATCATTTGCTGGTCTCTGACCTCTTAACTTACATAGTGTAAATGGGTTTCAAGTTTATGCAGTTTCTGCAATTGATACTTGAAAGTGTTTGGATGTTTGAACACTTTCACTGCCCTGCAGTGAAAGGGGATTTTGTTTTTTAAAAGTTCGTGAAAAGTAATGAATAAACTCCTGACCTTGAGTCGACATCATCCTTGAATTCAGGAACAACAAATGACAATTATCACCATGTGTATTAGCTGATAAATAAAATGCTCTTTAAACATCTATGAAGTGACTTCATTACTCCGTGTGTTCCTCTTATTGTGACGCTCTTTTTATCAAGTCAGAAGAAAATGCGTGATCTATCTCACTGAAATCTGACACAAGGGTGGAAGATTCAAAATTCATTTAAATTGTGAGGTGAGGAATGTAAATGATGGAAGAGTGGGCTCTGCTGTGACTCTTTAACTGAGCTACTTCTGGTTCCCTGATAAATTGGTGAGGGAGTTTGAGACATTTTTCCTTTATTCATTCTTGGGATATACGTGTTGCTGGCAAGGCCAGGATTTGTTACCCATTCTCTGCCCTTGAATTGAGTGATTTTCTCAGTCATTTCTGAAGGTAGTTGAGAGTCAATCACTGTGCTATGGGTCTGGAGTCACGCACTGGCCAGACCAGGTTAAGACAGCACATTAACGAAGGGTTTTAATGAACAAGTGCATTTTCACACCAATTAATGTTAGGCTCATTGCTCAGGCTGGCTTTCAATTGTAGGTTTCACTTACTGAATTGAAATTCCACCAGCTGCTGTGCACGATACAGGTCAAAGGAACTCTAATTAAAAGGACCACAGTAGGAGTTACAATGATTCATCCACCTCAGATTTCTAAGTATGTAGCAATCACTGTATAGAAAGGAGGCCTAGGAAGGCTGTTGGCTGGGGGGTGTCACTTTTAACTGGGGGTCCTACAGTGGGATCTGAGAGACTTAAGTAAGACCATCTTTCTCAAGAACCAAAAGGAAGACTATAACCTTCCCAATAAAACAGGTGTGCACTGAAGTGACTAAGGTAGCCAGAGCAGGAGTGTGGTTCCTTCAGCTTAGGAGAAAATGTGTTCAGAGGATCCAAGGCCTCAGGAGGGCAGGAAAGGTGAAGTAGACCAATGTTAAAATGCTTGATCAAAAATTTGGATTAGGAATCACAAAAGCAAAGGAAAAACAGGCTAACCATGTTTTATAAAATGTGGAATGGGGTTGTGGGAATTAACAGAATCAAAAACCTGGCCCCTTCTGGCAATGACAAAACACAAGGTGGTCACCAATACAAACTATAAAGACTATCTGTTTCCAAGAATCTTTCAACCATCCTTTCTCCCCCAAGGACAATCCCAGAATGGAATAAGAAGCCAAAGGAAACAGTCACAGCCCAATCACTTCAAGTTTTCAAGAACCATCTTTAGATTATTTCCATTTGAAAACTTTCTTTATCAGGACCACAACATGAGCAGGTCATGCTGGTGCCACCCAAATAAGCAAAGACAGATACTGGTCTCTGATGCTGATACCGCATCTGACGCAGCACAAGCAGATGTATTGCAATATCGGTCTCAACAGCTATATTCACATACCCTGCATTCTCCTGCATACCATTCAGAACAAGACAACTTG
The DNA here is from genome assembly GCF_021869965.1 of Rhincodon typus. NCBI lineage: Eukaryota > Metazoa > Chordata > Chondrichthyes > Orectolobiformes > Rhincodontidae > Rhincodon > Rhincodon typus. The sequence goes on along the minus strand of NC_063340.1, from coordinate 46,675,190 downwards.
CAGCTCTACTCATTCTTGTCTCCAATAATGACCCTTTCAAAAAACCCAACACAAATACTGATTCACATTCACTGATCCCCTCGTACGTATGCATTACATATAGCTTCCACAAATGTTGTCTTTCCCTCGTGTAAATGCAAACTATTTCTAACAATTGTAACTCATTACTTCCTCGGTTGCTGAAGGCAACAAGAAACATTAGTTAGAAGCAGAAATGCAGAGTGGCGATGTTGCCAGTGAATGAGGATTGGGGCGGTATTAAGCACTGGCAGCTGGTTAGTGGCATCTCAGCAGCCACTGGCACTCTGGAGGTCACATGGAAAGGTAGCCATGTTCCAAGCAGCTGCTGATATCAATGATTTCCTGAAAGGAAAACTGGTGCTTCTTGACATACCGGTGCTCAAACAAATGAAGAATACTGCTCCTCTGCCTGAACACCATGTCAAGTAGACAACTGATGTTGGTCTTACAAAAGCTTGTGCTAACATTTTTGCTGCTCTTCTCATTCATCAAAGGTGCCAACTGGAACTGCATAAGCTGCTTCCATGCCTTTGGAAGATCTGGCAGCATGGAAGTACAGGATGAAAATGGGTGAAGTCCAAGACAGATGATGAGCCTTACATGAATTTGGAATTGCTTGTCAAACTGCGAAAGTGGATGCTCAGAAGAGCTATTTCTTTTTAACTCATTTATCTGGAGATGTAGACTTCATTGGCTTGGCTAGCACTTATTCCCCACCCTAAACTGCCCCAGAGACAGTGGTGGTGAGCTGTCCTCTTGAAGCACTGCAGTCTTTGGGGTGTCTTTGGTCTTTGTGACACACACGCTGCTATTAGAAAGGGAGTTCCAGAATTTTAGCCCATCAACAAGTGAAGGAACAGCATTACAGTTCCATGTCAAGATAGTGAGTGGGTTCAAGGGAAACTTGCATTGATGACATTCTCATGTACCTCACAGCCTGCTGAGGTCAGGGATTTGGAAGGTGCTGTCAACAGAAACTTGCTGCATTACTGAAGTACATCTTGTAGATGTATAAGCAGTTACCATTGTTGTGTTGGTGGTGAATAGAATGAATTTTGAAGGTAGTCAATAGAGTACATTTCAGCAGTTTGTCATTGAGGTCAGTAACCATTTATGTTCCTGACTTACTTCACTCAATTCAATCCGGTTCTTGAGAAAGCCATACTAATTGTGGATGACTGTGCATATTGATTTGTACTGGGATCAATACCCTGTTTTTCTGACCAATTTCAATCACACAATATAGTATTGAAAGAGCAGAATAATATTTCAGCAGAACACAAGTCATGAAACTGCAACTCAACATGGAAAAATGTTTTCTATTGGTCTTGTGCCATCAGTTGCTGATGTATGGGATCATCCTGAAAGCAGCAAACAAAGATCTTTAGCAACAAAACCCTGTTTTAACATGGCCTACTTTGCTGCAGCAAATGTACTTTGCTCCAGAAAATGAATTGTGCTGCGATGAATTACTTGCAACTGTTTAACACCAGGATTGAATCCAGAATGAGATACAGCCCAAGATATAGTTCAGGGACAAAAACAGAAATTGCTGGAGAAACTGAACAGGTCTGGCACTATCCGTAGGAAGAAATCAGAGTTAACGTCATCAGTCTGATGAACAGTCATTGGAATCTAAAGGTTAACTCTGCTTTCTTCCCATAAACGCTGCCAGACCTACTGAGTTTCTCCAGAAATTTCTGTTTTCGCTTCTGATCTCCAGTATCTGCAATCCTTAGTTTTATTTTATGGTTCGGGGAATTTGGAGACAGCTTGGGAATTTGGTGAATAGGGGGAACAGGTACATTTTGCTTGCTATTTTGGCTTATAGTTTGTGAGGTCTTTTTACAGGATAAACTGAAACCCAGGATCATGGGCCCAGCATAAAAGAAAGAGCAAGACTGCAGGAAAACTGTTAGTTCATTTGTTGGCAATAGATACCAATCTATCTATTATAAGTTGAAGGTAAATAGGGGAAATATTTACAGATTGCAAAATAAAAGACCCGCAGGATTTAAAAAAAAAGCAAATTAGGAACTAAGTAAATAAAATAGAGATGCAGGGTGGGACAACGTGTTGTACCTGCAGGATGTGGGAACTGGTGGACCCCATTGTGGTTCATAGCCACACATCTGGAGCAAGTGTTGGTTGTTTGAGAAATTCCAGCTTAGAGTTGATGGGCTGGAGTCTGAGCTTCAAACACTGCAACACAGAGGGGGGGGGGGGTGGGGGGGGGGGGGGGGTGCGCGCGGGGGGAGAGTTACCTGGATGCAGTGTTTCAGGAGGCAGTCACACCCTTTAGATTAACTACTTCAAATTCAGCCAGTAGCCAGGGACAGAAGGGTGGGACTGTCAGAAAGGCAGGTAGAGAGGTCCAGGAAGTAGTACTGAAGGAGCCTTAACCTTTGATTTGTGAAACAGGTTTGACACTTGTTCCCTGTGAGGGTGGATGAGAGTGGGGGCTGTAGGGAGGATGAGTAAACTGACCGTAGCACTGTGGCACAGGGAGCCATTCGAGAGGGAGTAGAAAAGAGAAATGTAGGTATAATTGGGGATAGTATAGTGAGGGGAATAAACACTGTTCTTTGTAGCCGGGATCGAGAGTCCGAAAGACAGTGTTGCCTGGCTGGTGCCCGGGTTCAGGATATCTCATCTGGACTGCAGACGAACTTGGGGTGGGATGGGCAAGATCCTGTGTTTATGGTCCGGGTAGGTACCAATGATATAGGTGGAAAAAGGAAAGAGGTCTTGCTGAGGGAATATGAGCAGCTCGGGGCTTTTCTAAAAAGTAGAACTGAAAGGCTAATCATCTCCAGATTATTACTAGACCCATAAGCAAATTGGCACTGCGTCAACAAGATTAAAGAAGTAAATGTGTGGTTCAAAGATGGGTGTGGGAGAAACTGGTTGGAATTTATGGGACATTAGCACCAGTACTGGGGAAGGAGGGGCTTGCTCCAATGGAATAGGTTCTACCTGAATCATGCTGGGAGCAGAGTCCTGGAGAATGGCATAACGAGGGTTGTGGTTACGGCTTTAAACTAAATAGTAGGGGGGATGAGTTCTGTTGCATGGAAACTAACACAGTCATCTGCACTTCTGTCACTCCTAGTGGAATGCCACCACCAGACACATTTTCTGAAGAAGGGTCTAGCTGTCAAAATGTCAGCTTTCCTGCTCCTCTGATGCTGCTTGGTCTGCTGTGCTCATCCAGCTTTACACCTTGTTATCTCACCTCCCCTCTGTTGTCTGCCTTCTTCAGGAATCATTTTATCTGGGGCACCCTGGGCTACTCCTCCTCTATTCCCAACACTTCCCCACACCCCCACGGCACCTTCCCATGCAATCACAGGAGGTGCACACATGCCTGTTTACTTCCTTACCCCTCACTATCCAAGGCCCCAAACACATCTTCCAGGTGAAGCATAATTTACCTGCACTTCACTCAGTCTAGTCTACTGTATTCACTGCTGATAATGTGTTCTCCTCTATACTGGGCAACTGCTTTTCAGAGCACCTATGTGCTGTCTGCAAAAATAACCCTGAGCTATCTCAACACACCACCATGTTCCCTGGCCAACGTCTCTGTTTCAGGCTTGCTGCAGTGCTCCAGCGAAGCTCAGCGCAAGCTGGAAAAACAGCACCTCACTTTCCCCTTTTGGACTCAATATCGAATTTCAGGGTTCGAGCACCTTCTCCCATGTCCTTACCCTGACCTTCACACACCAGGTCTTGTCATCACATGGGCTGTTACCACAAACAATCCATTGTCAGCCACTAATGGTCCCCATTAGCATCTCTTCATTCTTCTATGCTGACCATTACTTACTACTTTTATCCGCCCAACTATTTTTCTCTCCCTCTGGGCTCCACCTTCACCTACTGTTTATTCCTTTCCCCCACCTCTTCTTTTGATATATATCAACATTTTCCGAGCTACAATCAGTTCTGAACAAGGGTCACTGGACCTGAAAGGTTAATTCTGCTTTATTTCTGCAGATGCTGCCAGACCTGATGACTTTCTTTCCAGCAATTTCTGTTTTTATTTCAGATAACAGGGTTATTTAGTCATGTTTGCTCGGTTTTTATTTAACTCTGTGGCTATATGATAGTTTTGAAAGGAAATGCAAACAATTCTATTTCTCTTGTATATCTCCCTTCAATTCCACAGTGGCAGATTATGGAAAAATTAACTAACTAGCCACTGACAGTCCCCATTAACAGCCATTCACTCTCCTAGCCAGATCATTATCTACTCCTTTGTCTGTCCAACTGTTCTTCTCTCTGTTTGGGTTCTATCCCTACCCATCGTTCACTCCTGACCCCCTCCCTACACCCTAACTTCTGCCAGTAAACCAACATTTTCATAGCTACCATCAGTTCTGAGGAAGGGTCACTGGGCCTGAAACATAAACTCTGATTTCTCTCCCCAGATGCTGCCTGACCTGCTGAGTTTGTCCACAAATTTCTGTTTTTGTTTCTGATTTACAGTGTTCGCTGTTCTTTTGTTTTTTTTTAATTTGTGGAAAATTAACAGCTGTTCTGACTCATCCTGCACCTTAACATTTCCGACTGCTATTTTAACTCTTCCTTGTTAAGTAGTTGATTCTCTTGAAGCTCTAAAAATGTAGTCAGTCTCAGCCCTGGCATGTAACATGTTGAATGGCTATCCCAAACAAAATGCAAGCACTTGCTGCAGAGGTAAAGTTTACATGATTACAGCAAGCCAGCTGTACTCAATGTACAAATGCATTTCTCCAAACATGGATAATAATTGACTTAATTCTTCCTTCTCCCGTTAAGAGCAGGGGCTGCAAGATGGTAACAGAGTAACAGGGCTGTGTGGCGGCTCTTGCCCGGGGCCCATCCACTCCCATTTGCTTTCCTTCCTTATGTTACTTGTGCTTCTGCTCTTTTCTTTCACTTTATTTTTGGTCTTTTCTTTTGGTCTTTCTTCCCCTTTATTTCTGTGGCGAGTTGGTTGGCAGTGCCGGCGCGGCAGTGAGAGCGGGCTAAATGCAGAGTGGCGGATGTGGTTCTCCCTCCATTCAGGGCCGGTGGCAGCAGCAAAGTTCCTTCAGTGACTGGGGACGGAGACACCGGTGGCAGCGGACTCTTCGAGGTGGGGGCTTGTGGCTCTGTGCCAGCCTGGCCTGGCAGCAGAGCCAGGGACTGTTGGTCGTGGGGCGAGTGTGAGTTCACTGGCATCAGCGAAGTGGGCCCAGCGGTGAAGAACTGGCGCCTAAAAGTGGGGCAACTCCTGGGATTTGGCACAGGCAGCAGTGAGGCAGTGGAGGTCTCCCTTGATGGACTGGGGTGGAAAGACTGATATCCTGAACTTTTTACTTCTTTACTTCCTAATTGTCTTTCGTTTCCTAAAAATTTGGTCTTAAATATCTGTACCTAGGTAGCTTTGGACCTAAGATGGTGCTGTCATGTGGCAACTATAAACTTCTCACTGTACTCATTTCAGTGCATGTGATAATAAAGCTAATTCAGTTCAAGTTTTGTTATATCTTATTCTGCACTGCCAATAAAGTATCAAACAAACATCCTTTTATTGAGAAAAAAAAGTGTTTACAATTGTTCATATTGATATCAACATTAGAGAAGAAACCTCTCAAGTTTTATATAATACAAATATTGCAGTATTCTGTCATCGCCAATATTGTATTTAAGCCATGTTACTTCCTCTATAGGGCCTTTGATGATAGGATTTCTAGCAACCTGGGCCCAGTTGGGACTCTTGTGTGTTAGTTCAGCCCAGTATTTGAGTAAGTTTAAAAGTAGAAACGTTAATTATAGACCAGTGTGACCCAAGTCAGTAGTAGCAGGCATGAGAGTCAACTTTGCCACTAGCAGCTGGGTGCAGGAGAAATTCTTGGAAGTCGCATCTATGCACTCCTATTCAATGCTAACCAGATGCTAGCTTGCAACTCCTGCTTGCTGCAAATTTAATACAGAACAGTACCATTATAACCATAACGATCACAAGCTGTGGGTTTTTGGCTCAAAATATGTCTTCAAACAGCAAATAACTTCTTCAAAGGTAATGAACAACATACATTCTTTCACAACAATCTTTTTTTCTCAGATAACAAGGTGTACAGCTGGATGAACACAGCAGGCCAAGCAGCATCAGAGGAGCAGGAAGGCTGACGTTTCGGGCCTAGACCCTTCTTCAGAAATGGGGGAGGGGAAGGGGGTTCTGAAATAAATAGGGGCAGAGGGGGAGGCAAATAGAAGATGGATAGAGGAGAAGATAGGTGGAGAGGAGACAGACAGGTCAAAGAGGCGGGGATGGAGCCAGTAAAGGTGAGTGTAGGTGGGGAGGTAGGGAGGAGATAGGTCAGTCCAGGGAGGATGGACAGGTCAAGTGTGCGGGAAGAGGTTAGTAGGTAGGAGATGGGGGTGGGGCTTGAGGTGGGAGGAGGGGATAGGTAGGAGAAAGTACAGGTTAGGGAGGCAGGGACAAGCTGGGCTGGTTTTGGGATGCGGTAGGGGGAGGGGAGATTTTGAAGCCCAGCCCAGCTCGTCCCTGCCTCCCTAACTTGTACTTCCTCCCACCTATCCCCTCCTCCCACCTCAAGCCCCACCCCCCTCTCCCACCTACTAACCTCATCTCGCCCCCTTGACCTGTCCGTCTTCCCTGGACTGACCTATCTCCTCCTTACCTCCCCACCTACACTCACCTTTACTGGCTCCATCCCCGCCTCTTTGGCCTGTCTGTCTCCTCTCCACCTATCTTCTCCTCTATCCATCTTCTATCTGCCTCCCCCTCTCTCCCTACTTATTTCAGAACCCCCTTCCCCTCCCCCATTTCTGAAGAAGGGTCTAGGCCCAAAACGTCAGCCTTCCTGTTCCTCTGATGCTGCTTGGCCTGCCGAGTTCATCCAGCTCTACACCTTGTTATCTCAGATTCTCCATCATCTGCAGTTCCTACTATCTCTGAAATCTTTTTTTCTTCTTGTGTTAATGATCAACAATGAAACAATAATTACAGATGCTGCTTTGCACACATTCTGTTCATGGATGAGATAGCAAGAATTGCAGATGCTGGAGTTAGAGATAACGCAGTGTGGAGCTGGTAGAACACAGCAGGCCAGGCAGCATCAGAGGAGCAGGAGAGATTTAGATTCTGAAGAAGAGTCTCGACCCGAAACGTCAACTTTCCTGCTCCTCTGATGCTGTTTGGCCTGTTGTGTTCCTCCAGCTCCACACTGGGTTATCTTCTGTTCATGGATGTTATTTTTCACTGAAATAATTACAACCGAAAAGTAAAATTGTCAATCTATTTATGTAAATGGAATCACGGGGCCAAACTAAAAGTTTTCAGAATTAAACCTAATTTACTTCAGGGTAAGTTGGTGATGTAGTGTTGACATCAGTGGACTAGTAATCCCAAAGCCCAGGCTAATGCACGGGGGGCATGGGGAATCTCTGATGAAACGTCTTTGAGACTCGAAACATTAGCTTACCCTCTCTCCATGGATGCTGCCAGACCCGCTGTGATTTCCAGCATTTTTTATTTTCAGTACCGATTCCAGGATCTACTGTAATTTGCTCTGACATGGGACAACAGTAGTTAAAATATAAATTCAATTAATATATCGGGAATTGAATGCTTGTTTCTTTTACAGTGGCCATGAAGGTATTGTTGATTGTGTGAAGACCCACCAGGTTCACTAAATGTCCTTTAGGGAAGCAAATCTGCCCTCCTTGCCCAGTCTGGTTTAGTAATTCTAAACATTACGAACGTGATTCATTCTTGATTCCCCTCTGAAATTGCTTAGAAAGTCAATCTATTGAAGGACAATGGCCAATAAATGTTGAACTTGCCAGTGTCATCCCCATGAAACAAAAGTACACAAAATAATTCACTATATTCTGAAAAGGCAAAGAAACTCTTTAACTCCTACAGGATGAGGGGACAAAGCCTTAAAATCCTTAAAGTGGAAACTATATGTAGACAAAATTTGACTTCATTCTTCATCCAGATTATAAATTAGAACCCACGGTGAGGGGTACCTTTTTTTTTCCGTTTCTTTCAAAGCAAAAGCTATTCTTAAATAATTGGTTATTCATCTTGTTCAAAAGTTAGTTCATAACGTATAAGTTGATACAATGTATAAAATGGCTGCATTTTGTGGTACTTAACCGATATTGAAACCCTCTTTTCAGCACTATCGTCCTTATAGTCAGCCTTATTTTGTTTTGGCTGTGTTGTGGACAATGTGGGACTTTAACAAACACAGACAAACACACAGACAGACGCAGTGTTTTGCTGACTAACACAGTGTCCCAACTGGGCCCAGCTTGCCAGAAATCCTATCATTAAAAGCTTTATAGAGGAAGTAACATGGCTTAAATACAGCATTGGCAATACCAGAATACTGCAATATCTGTATTATATAAAACTTAACAGGCAAATGACAAAGATGGTGACCAAGCACACCACTGATGGCAACTGACATTTATAATTGTTATACACCTTGACCGATTTTGGAGGGAAGGCTTCATATTATGAGTTTTACACTGATAACTTCGGTATCCTTTGTTGTCAGGTTGGCTCCAAAAAATGTCTTCCTTTTTATAAAGAGTACAACTTGCTGAAGGAACCTTGCGGATGTGTAATAAACCTAACAATCTCCTTCTAATCTCTAAGCACTCTAAACCAATCTCTAAACCAATCCCTTACAAGAAATGTATCTTTAATTCACTTACCCGGGAAGCAATCACCTAAGAACCATGATATGACAGGAAATGCCTGCTCAGCTCTAGTTAGCAACTAGTTACAGGTCACATTGATATGATAGACATTTAAACTTATCGAAAATATTTGTAGCTCGGGTTGTGGATGCTGGAAGAAAATTGACAATACGGATACATGAACACCAACTAGCCACCAAGAGTCACGACCAATTCTCACTTGTCTCACTACACAAGGATAACGGAGGGCACAAATTTGACTGAGACAACACATTCATAATAGCACAAGCCAAACAGAGATATGCCAGGGAATTCCTGGAGGCATGGTATTCCAACTGGAACTCCATCATCAAACACATTTAATTCGAGCCTGTGTACTAACCACTGAGAAACAAAACCTGAAAGTAATACCAACCACCTCAGTAAACCGAGGCATATAAATAACAAGTGGGACAGAACATCACTTCACCAGAGGTGAACTGATAATGTTACCTAGCAGGGTAACAAAACATTTGCAATCGAAACCACTGGCTCAGCGAGCAGGTCTGTAGCCTTATGATAGACATTGTTGCAGAGACATTCAAGAGATCTGTTTAAGCATCACTTGTTTAAGAACCTTACCTCATGTGCCAAAAAGAACATAAGACATCTCTGCTCCTATGATGCTGCTTGGCCTGCTGTGTTCATCCAGCCCTGCACCTTGTTGTCTCTACATCATAGTGGGTGCTACTTTTGGCACTCTTTGGTATCATATACAGTAGGTATCATCCCACTCTGTCCTATTGGATCCCATGGTGAATGCACATCTTTATAAACAGATTAATTTCTGTTTTAATTACTCTAAATTTTCTTCATTCTTAATCTATATAGTTTTAGGCAACTATTTTGTGAATTATAATACTTAAACAGTTTTAACAGTTCAAATGGAAGACAATTTTATTTTCTCTCCCTAGAATTTACCTTGTTTTTTTTCAAATCTCTTTCTCAGCAGTTATTCTTGTTAGCTACATTTGTCTCCTGACTGAAACCAAGCAGTCAGCTCAACTTATCAAATGCAGAAAGAGCTAGAGCCAAGCAATTACGTTTTATGTGGAACAATTTCAGACATATTTTTTAGACACTCTTATCCCTGGAGTCTGGCTGTTCTGGCAGAAACTAATCCAGAGCATTGCTTCAGTCACCAAAGCAGCCCATCACTATCCTAAAACTGACAAGGAACAGATCTACAGAGCCTATCTATTTAAAGGATAGGTATCTTCAAAAGACTGAATACAGCTATTTTAGAAATGTCACCTTTTCATTTTGTTAACAATTTATTTGGCTTTACATATTTCTAACTTGGTTGAATACGTGACAAGATATTTCAAACTCAGTCACAAAACTCAAATAAAATTACAGTCAGTACAAATTCAATGCTATTTCTCACAATAAATGTGTTTTTATTAGAACCCAAATATGAAAGGTCAAATTGCAATGTTACCTTCCAAAGTCTGGCATGTGGTGGAATATATAATCAAATCACAAAACCTCAAACTCAACGTGAAACATTAATTATAACACTGAAAGTGTAAATAATCATCATTTTCCTTGTTAACTATTTTACGTTTAGGGATACAAAATTTGAGAATTGCTAACAAAAGATACATTTTGCCAAGGCTTTTCATCTTGCACTCATCAGGACACTTGACAAGAATACAAATTCAAGGAGAAAAACAAACATTTCTACTGCATGACAGGAGAACGCTAAATGGTTGGCAAGTAGATTCTGAGAATATGTTCATTAATGCTGTTTAACAGTGAACAGCCATTGCGAATGAATGACATTTGCTGGACAATCCTGAGTGTACAAGGAATTAGACTGACTACCAATTTAGGATTGTCAATCAGGCTCGCAGTGTAGTATACCTGGGTGTACTGGAAGGTGCAGGCCATTGTTCTTTGAAGGCAGATAAAAAGTGTAGATGTACTGTACCTGTTTTAACTCAACAAAATAAGTACAGTCATTTGCTGGTTCATTTCACAGGCCAACCCTGACCAGTCAGAGTGAAACTGTCTTATTTAAAATTTACCAAAGCCTGGCTGTTAACTGTCAATCAGAATTAACGGATTCATTCGCTATGGCAACACTACAGAGTCCAGTTGCCAACAAATCAGCTTTCTCTTCTCATGCAAGATAAATGAGTCTTTCCACTGGAATTTATAGTTATGATTCTTTGCAAGATAAGTTAATGAAAATCTTCAGCAAAAAGTTCCTTTTTTCAGCAATACTTTATGACTATGACAGGATCAGATATTAACGAATAAAGGAAACCAAGCACTTAGTCTTATAAAATCATTATGCAATAAAATGCAAAATACTAATGTATATTGGAGCACACTTTAAATGGCACTGTTTTTAAACATTTTTTGGTATAAAAATCATTTAATTCTAACCAACAGCTACAGATAAATTGTAATGATTTCAAAATAACTCAACTTATTGATGTCCTCACCATCCCAATCACTTTCTATCACCTTGCTCTGAACCTCCTCCACCACGATTACAGTTCTACCTTTTTTTCCAGGTCCTGCCTAGTGGTGACACTGCAATCTGAGGTTAATCAAAGAACTCAATGAAGGATCACTGAACAGGAATTATTAAGAATGACCTTTGTTATTAGTTATCCCTACAGTGCAGAAAGAGGTCATTCGCCCGATCAGGTCTGCAACGACCCTCCAAAGGCCATCCCATCCACATCCATCCCTCCACCCTATCCCCAGAAACCCCACATTTACCATGGCTAATCCATTTAGCCTGCACATCCCCAGACACTATGGGCAATTTAGCATGGCCAATCCACCTAACCTGTCCACCTTCGGATTGTGGGAGGAAACTGGAGGACCCAGAGGAAACCCACGTACACACGGGGAGAACGTGCAATTTCCAAACAGTCACCCAAGGCTGGAATCGAACCTGGGTCTCTGGCCCTGACAGACAGCAGTGTTAACCACATTGTCACCATGCCAGCCTCACAGGAATCTTACAGTGTTTCCAAGTGACTACAGCTTGAGAAGTAGAAGGCTGCAAAACCTCCACCAAGAGCATTTCAGATGGCTATACTGAGTGACCTCAAGGAAGTCTTAGCATTGACGGTCTGGCTGCAGAAGGCAGCCTCCTTGCAAAGGTCAAGGCTATCATTCTCAGCTGGCTGTTTGGCAGTAACAACAGTACTAGTGGGACAGGTGTTGAAAAGATATTGCTTCCATCTTGAGGGAACACAACCGTTGTCTCTCACACAGAGCCAGAGACATGCAGCTGAAATTACACCTCAGCATTCCTACAGTTGTACAAGGGAATAGAATACAGGAAACATGTAAATCACTTGGTAGTCTCTTTAAACTGTGATACACAGAAACAAGATGAAAAACATGAGAGGCCTGCGGAAGCTGTCAGCAGAAATTGTTACCGTTCAGTCACTGTCTTCTTCATTGAGATGACCAAGCGCATTGCACAAAATGGTTTCCAGACTCTGTACAAAGCCTAGATAGAATTTGTAAATAAAATCTTCCAGTCTCTGAACTATTGCACACAAGATCAGGCAATCATTTCTTAACATATTGCCATTTGAAGGTCTGTCCAATGATAGTAAAATCCAATTTCTCTACAGCAAAAGTAATTTGTGATCTTTTCTTTTAGCAACAGGTATATATAGCACTTCTCTCCTGGCCTAGAACCTGTACATTTGTGTTCTTCAAATGAAGACCCTTAATCGAGTCTACCAACTGAAGTACCATTGGCACCAGTCCCTGAAATGGTGCTGTATTGAGTAGGTTCTCTTTCTTAATCTGAAATGTCACAATGGTGCTGACACTTTCAATAGCTGAAATGTGAGAGGGAAAGCTTTTAGTGTGATTGAGAAGCAGGGATGGATGACTGGCTTCTGAAATCAGCTGCCATTTGTCGTGCAGAGTTTGTATAACAAGACAGTACAAAGAAGAAAGGAATTAGACTCAAGCTTAGCATCATTGAGCAGGTTACTGCTAAGCCGTGTTGCAAGATAGCACTGTTGATGACACCTTCCATCACTTTACTGAAGATCTAGGGGAGGCTGATATGGGCTTAATTGACTGGGTTGGATTTATCCTGCCTTTTGCGTATAAGACATATCTGGGCAGTTTTCCACATTGTCGGGTAGATGCCAGTGTTGTAGTTATACAGTTATAGAGTCATAGGGTAATACAGCATGGAAACAGGCTCTTTGGCCCAAACTGGTCCATGCTGACCATGGTGCCCACTCAGCTAGTTCTACTAGAGCAGCTAGGAGCTGACAAGTTCTGGAGCGTGCATCCTCAGTGCGATTGCTGAAATGTTTTCATGACCCACAGCTTTTGTAGTATCCAGTACCTTTGGCCATTTGATGTAATCATGTGGACTGAATCAAATTGGCATCTGTGATTTTGTAGAAGATGGATCCATTCACTCAGCACTTCTGGCTAAAGATTGTTGAGAATGCTTCAGCCTTATTTATTTCATTTCATCTGCACAAAAAAAATGCAGTGGTCTCTCTTCCCAATACTGTCTGTACAAGACATTTTCTACAGATGGATTGGTGAGGACAGGGTAAAATACATTTATCCCTTGTTTGTTTCACTCATCACCTTCTTCATACCCAGTTGAGCAGCTATTTCCTTGAGGAATTGGCCAACTCAGTACCAAGACAATCTTGGTGTTGGACACTGAAATCTCCCATCAAGAGTACATTCTACATCCTTTCCAGCTGACCTGCTTGGCAGTTTCAGCAGCAGATGAGCTGAGCCAGGGTCACAAGTATATGATATTATGAATGTACAAATAGCTTGTCTGAGTGATGGTCAATAAGCATTTCAAGGTCAGCTGTGAAGAGTGATTACTGTATATCCAGGTGAGAGCAGTCCCACTCAGCTCGACGACACATGGAGTGATGTTAGAAGAGAACAGTCAATGAAACAGTATCAAAGATTGCAGACAGGTTGAGAAGGACAAGGATGGAAAGTTTACCATTGTCAAAGTCATGTTGAACATTGCTGTGTCTTTGATAAGAGCGATTTAATTCTGTGACAGGAGTGGAAACTTGATTCGAAGAATCAATCATGGAATTGCAGAAAAGCCCTAACTTTGCAATTATCCTGTATCATGGGAATAGGTCTACATCATTTAGTTCCTTGACCCTGTTATGTCTTTAGTTGAATCACGGTTGTTGAACTGTACTTCAACTCAATTAATCGATCTTCACTGATCACTGACCCAACAATAAAATCTACTGATCTCAGTCTTGAAAATTCAATTTTGATCCATTGAAATATTGACTTGGTCTGACTAATTAACTGCACAGGAGGAGCAAGAATTTATAATGGGAAGTAAGTGATCCAGGTTCTAAGGAAGCAGACACAATGTACTCATTAACAAAACCCTGTTGATGGTGGAAAAGTCTTGTCCCAATAATGGAATACTCAGTAGGCCACAGAAAATTCTCTTGGTTCCAATGTCCAAGTAAATTAAAGTTAAAACAAAGTTGAACCCAAATAAACCACACATTACTTATTCAACACCTTACAGGAGAATAGCTGTTAGGAAGTCACTGTACAACTGACTAACCCTGGTTTGAGACTTTGTTAGGTAAGTAGCAGGCATGAAGAATTAACCTTGGGTAGTGTGATAAATAGCACAATTCATAAAAAGCCTTGGCAATGATGTATTCTGCCTAAGCACAGCATCAGCTCTTACTAATAACTTGTCAGAATGGTGGTTCAACAACATTTGCTTGCTTTTCTGCATTCCAACAGATGGGCATTGAAACATTTGGAATTGCACATTTCCACACCCAGTCTCAAGGTAACGTCTTGCAGCAGCTGTCATTTCAAGCCCCAATGCTTCCTTATCAAAAACATGATAGAAATTTACCAGAAATCTAGCATGATAGATGTATAGACCTTCTGGCAGATGAACATGAGGAACTGATGCAAGGCCAATTGGATAAACCAATTCTAGCACAATTGAAACTTGTGCTGAAAATAACAAGATAATCAAATCAAAACATGCTGAACAATGCTCCACAGGAACTGAAATCCAAGGGAAAACTAGCATAATGCAATGTAGATTGAATATAGGTGCAACATCTACCCACAAGACATCAAAATACAGCTTTCAGAGAATTATACCCAATTTCAAACATTGAAGCATAAGCTCAAGGACAGGCAAAGAAACTACTTTCAAGCTGTCTTGCTCTAATAATTTGGACCTTCATTCATATGAAAAATGAACGTGGAACTGAATTTACAGAAAATTCTACAAATCATGTTGAATTTTCCTTTGAATTATTGACCAATTTCAGGAATATCTGGAGCATTAAATGCAGTAGGATAGAAGAATAACATGTTAAATCTTAAACACACCAGTGTAATATTACAGCACCATTTTTCAACAAGCTAAAGTAAGTAGTCTTCTTTGAGCATCTGCCAAATAGAATACCCTTTCAGCTTATTTAAAAGGCATATAGATGGGCCTAACTTCTCAAACCCATTTTCCCCAAATTTCACCTCATAAGTACTTCCCCTATTAAAGTAAGACATCTCAGGTGTGGATGGTGCAGCTTGTGTTAATTTTCCTGCATTTTCAGTTCCATCAGGCATGTTACTTTTTTTTCAGATGTATCAAAAGCAGTGCTTTGGACTAAAAACACATGATTTTTGACATTATAATAAAGAGGTGGGGGGAGGTTGCGAGGTGATGGAAGAAACAGGTTTAGATGAATTAGTTCAGATCATCTGAGCTAGAAGCATGGTGAGAATTCCTATTATCTCCATATGAAATTAGTGTTCCCTAACTTTGAGGACTTGGACCTACAGCCAAGGCATTTACTTTCGCCAACGCTGGACAGAAAAGACCTAAACAGTTCCTCCCAATTCTCGTGCAATTGCTATTGAAGCAAATGAGATGCATGACATTTCAGTGATGAAAAGATCTGGCTCAGATTATGTGGATCTGGAGATAACTGGGAAGTCTTCTTTCTGCAAGGCACCCTTTACAAAATCAAACACAGAAGACATCTTTGGTCAGTCACTATTACATATTCTTGGTCTACATGTCACCACAAGAACGTAATTACTCCTCTCCAGTTGGCCAGTGGGTCCTGTACAAATTATCTGACAGATGACAATACGGCCCATTGGATCACAACTGCTTTCTCCTTCTAGCTAGATTATCCATGCTCTCCTTTCCCTCTTTACTTGTCCCACTATAAAATACAGTCACCCTTTTGCCACATTATTTACACTTAACACCCACATTATCAGAGACCTTCCCATCCTTTTTTTTCCACTGTACCACTTTTCCTGGCTCTGTATTTCCCAAAAGTTGCTTATTTCATGCATTTTCAACTCTATTGCAAAGTATCTAAAGGTTACCTTAGTTTCTCTCTGGATAGATTTTTCTGGATATGTTGTGTCCCTCAGTAATTTCTGCATTGATTTCATATGTCCAGTGTTCATAGATATAAATGATTTTTTTAGTATCTACTTAAAAAGTGGTCAACATATATGAGATTTTGATTCTTGAAAAATGCAATTGATCCAATTTACTATGGACTACTGAGATGAATGAACTGCACAGGGAAATCTTGAAACAATGAGAAAAATTCAGATAAATTTGGATTCCCATTACAAAATGCATTTTAGACTGAAATTAGTATATATATACACATGACTCCCATCTAGAGCAAAGAAGTAATTTTGGGCATCAGTAATAAAATAACATTATATAAGCTGGATGGAATAATCATATTAAATATTTAATGAAAACTAAAGAGAGATTAAGGCCCAGATTTTCATCTGTATTAATTAAGCTCTTTGATACGGCAACAATGCTGAAAGTGTTCAGAAACGTTAAATGGCACACAACAGTTCTCATTTTTGGAAAGGTGGACAGAGTTTTACACACGCATAGTTTGAAGATGCAACAGGCTACTTATATCGCAAGCTACCTTCAGGCAAATTTGGTTTTAGCATCTCTTTAGTGTTAAATTTGCACAGTAGACCTGTTCAGAGTCAGGGGAAAGGGATGCTAGGTACCACTTTGATTAAAATAAGGTGTTTTTTGGAGAAATGAGATTCCTATTGGGAGAGTTCAGCTGGTTTTATGACTGTGCATGAACAGAAGCTCACTGGACTTATTAACATGCACAAATCAACTGCCAAAGCTGTCAGAAGGATGCATCAAAGAGACATGTCAAAAGTATGAAAGGGAGGTACCTCAGGAGACCATCAATGGAAACTATCAAAATGTTTGGCACTTCATATCTTTGAAACACTTGTCTGGACTGTTGGAAAAATGATTGCTTGCATTTCACTCAGTGCTGACATAGGTTTGCGAGGTTCCATCACTGGGTTTCTGCTGCGTGACAGATTTCACATTTTGTCAATACCATAGTGGGGTGCCTTGTATTCCACAGTTCTACTGACAGCTACTCATAGTTTTGGACATTACTGAAAGAATATAAATGAAGTAACTTTTTTGAATGATCGAGACTGATTTTGTCACTGTAGAGAAGTCTGCCATTTACACTTACAACTTTACTCTGTGTAACTTTATCTCATTTTTGCATGGATCTGGAGATCTTGTTCATGGTAGACAGGGTGAATTGGCATGGTACATGTGAACAAAAAGGGTGTTGGGTGGCTATTAGTGGTTGGCAGGTGTGAGCAGGAAGGTGCCTTGAACATTATAGAGGACAATGGGTAAGTAGAAGGACACAGTGTGGTGTCAGTAAGTGTGGGTAGAGGGCTTGATATTGGTATGAGTTTGCCATGGAAGTACATGGGGATGGTGAGAGGGATGAGGGATGAGGGCTAGCAGGATCATTTATTTTCTATTTATCAAGTTTAAATGTTGGACACAGAGCCAGATGCGCAAGGCAGTCCTTCCTTCCTGTCTGCATCTGCATTTGGCAGCCTCAATAGCATTTTCATGGTTGCCCACTCTGATGTCTAATCCAGCACTATACTCATAGTATAGTCTCAAAAGAAACTCATTTGACAGTTCTGGGTATATGTTTACAAGATCAAAATTCTAAACATGTTTTGATTTTTAAAATTGAATTCATGATTATATTTTATCTTAGGTTATCCCTTTAAAACAGATATTGTGTAGATTGAAGAGATGTTTATGCTACATTAACACCAGACTGACTGACTGACTTGAAGCAAAAGATACAGGCTGTTCCTTAGAGAACTAGCAATGAGAGCAAACCATTAGCTATAAATGTCATGTAGAAAACAAAAAACAAAACATACTGCAATCATCTTTTTTCTCATGTTGCTAGTACAATGCTATTTTGCTTTTGCATTCTCTCTTCTGCCAATCAATGGCAAGTAGCCAATGAAAACAACTGTCCCACCGAGGCACATCTCACGTATTATCTGGAATTTCTAGATAGCAAACAGACCCTCCCTGGCTGAAGATAGAGGTGGGGGGAGGCCTCATGGCATCAGACCTAGCAACCAGCAGTGCCCAATGCAAAAACAACAGAAAATCAGTTATCCTTCAATGCTGCCCAGCAGCTGTGGCAGATGTTATTTTTTATATCTCCTATGAAAAACAACTTCACATTTTAGAGACATCCATTTACTTTGCTGCTTACATTGGCAATGCTCACCCTTCCTATCTGAGTGTTGACTGTCAGAGCCTCAAGCACTCTAAATGGTGATCTTAGCCTTGATTCGATCGACCTCCAGGGAGGTAGTTCTTAATTGACTTGAAATCCCCCCTTCAAATCTGACTTCCAGCACATCCAGATTAAAGACTTCTACTTCATTCCAAAGGAGGGATTAGGACCAAAGAACAAAAATCCAGCCCCTTGAACTTGTTCAAGGAAGTATCTTTCTCCTAGATGGTGTCTGAGAGATCTTCTCTAGCTTCTGCATCCATGACATTATTGTTAACATTGCAATTAGAACAAATTCCACCACCATTTCTGAAAACAAATAAATTAATCTGCCTTTATAAAGTTGTTATCATCAAAAAAGTCCTTCAAACTGAAACAATATTTTAGTCAAAATATGTTCATTTTACTTCTAATTTAAACTAAAACCACTGTTATTTTTAAGACACATTTCAAACAAAGTTGACAATTATTTCAGTATTAAAATTCAAGAAATAATTCAAATGACCTGTTTAGAATTTTCAATCCTCAAAAATTGTGCTGACAGTAAAATTAAGTTTCTTAAATTTCTCAACTCATGCACTGTTAAATTTAATAAAATCATTAATTAGCTAATTAAAACTGTATATACACATAGAACATGAAAATGTAAATCTAACAAGCTGATGCTATTCAATCAGAAAAAAACATCTGATTGGTTCAAGTTTAAATGAACTATTGCAAACTATATTTATGCATTCCTTTCCAGCTGAATTAATGCTGCTATTTTACCACCTTGCCTAATATTCCTGTTAAGGTTTCCTGCAACTGACAACTAATTATTCACTGAGAAATAATACATATTACAACTTCAAAGCAACTAAAAAAAAGCCAACTCTCTGATAGAAATCTGTGAATATAAAATGATGATTGGGCATTATTACAGTACCTTCAGATGGCAGCAGCATTTTAGCAAGAACAACAAAGTCACATCTTCCTGAGACACATGATACATTGATGAAGAGGTCATAGCCATCATCTCTTACCCGAGTGCATTTCCTGTCCAAATGTGCCAGATACAATCAGATTAAGAGAAATGAAAAACCAGAGGTCAGCCTAAACCTTTCTTCTACAATTTCTATATATTGGCTGTAAAAAATGATTACAAGATATACCAATTGAAGACATTTTAGAAGAGGACATATCCTTCTGAGAAAAGAATCCATTGGAATTACAAAACATTACTTTTTTTATTGACTCATGGGACATGGGTGTCACCTGCATTTATTGCCCATCTGTAGTTGCCCTTGAGAAGGTGGTGTTGAGCTTCCTTTTTGAACCAGAGTCATGTGTTGTAGGTAGATACACAATGTTCGTCAAGGAGGTAATTTGAGGATTTTGACCCAGCAACAGTGAAGGAATGATATTATCTTTCAAATCAGGATGGTGAGTGGCTTGGAGGAGAATTTGCAGGTCGTGGTTTTCCCATATATCTGCTGCCCTTGTCCTTCTGGATGGAAGTACTTGTGGGTTTGGAAGGTGCTGTCCAAGGATCTTTGATGAATTCTGCAGTGCTTCTTGTAGATAGTACGCAATGGTGAAATGATGGAATGTAGATGCGGTGCCAATTAAGTAGGTTGCTTTGTCCTGGAGAATATTAAGCTTCTTTAATGTTGTTGCAGCTGCACATACCCAGGCAAGTGGAAAGTATTTCATTATGCTCCTGACTTGTGCCTTGTAGATGGTGGACAGACTTTGGAGAGACAGGAGGTGAGTTACTCACCGCATGTTCTTGCCTCTGCCTTGATCTTGAGCGACTATAATCATGTGATGAGCCCAGTTTTGTTTCTAGCCAATGGTAACCTCCAGAATGTTGACCATGGTGGATTCAGTGATGGCAACACCATTGTATGTCACTTAACAGAGAAGGTCATTGCCTGGCATTTCTGTGGCACAAATAATACTTGCCACTTTTCAGCCCAAGCCTGGATATTGTCCAAATCTTGTGTTTGAAGATGGACTGCTTCTGTATCTGAGGAGTTGCAAATGGTGCTGAACATTGTGCAACCACTAGTCAACATACCCAATTCTGAGGTCATATTGGAGGGAAGGTCATTGATGAAGCAGCTGATGATGGTTGGGCCAAAGACATTATTCTGAGGAACTCCTGCAGAGATGTTGTGGAGCTGAGATAACTGACCAACAATCACAACCATCTCCATTTGTGCCAGGTATGATTGCAGGGCAGCAGAGAGTTTTTTTTTTGCATTTGGTATTGACTCCAGATTTGCTTGGACTCCTTGATACCACGTTCAGTCAAATGTATCCTTGATGTCAAGGACTGTCGCTCTCACTTCACCTCTAGAATACAGCTCTTTTGTCTGTGTTTGAACCAAGTCTGTAAAAAAGTCAGGTGCTGAGTGGCCCAGGTAGAACACAGACTGGATGTCAGTGAGCAGATTATTGCTTGATGGCACTAGGGATGGGCAAGAAATGCTGGCCAGCCAGCGACGCCCATATCCCACAAATGAATAGGAAAAACAAGACACCTTCCATTACTTTAACGATAATCAAGAGTAGACTGATGTGCAGGTAATTGGCTGGGTTGGGTTTATCTTATTTTCTTTTGTATACAGGACATACCTAGGCAACTTTCCACATTGTCAGGTAGACACCGGCATTGTAACTGTACCAGCACAGCTTGACAAGGACAGTGGCAAATTCTGGAGCACAACTCTTCAGTACTATTGCCAGAATGTTCGCAGGGCCCAAAGCTTTTGCAGTATCTAGTGCCTCCAATTGTTTCTTGACATCATGTGGAGTGAATCAAATTGGCTGATCACTGATATCTATGATGCTGGGGAGCTCTGGAGGAGGCTGAAATGGATCATTAACTCACCATTTCTTGCTGAAAATTATTGCAAATGCTTCAGCCTTTTTTTATACTCACTGATGTACTGGCCTCTCCCATTATGGAAGATGGGGATATTCGTGAAGCCTCTTTTTCCAGTGAGTTGTTTAATTATCCACCACCATGCACGACTGGATCTGACAGGACTGTGGAACTTCAACCTGATCCATTGGTTGTTGTATTGTTTAATTCTGCCTATCACTTGCTGCTTTTGCTGTTTGGCATGCAAGTAGTTCTGTTTGGTAGCTTTGTCAGGTTGACACCTCATTTTTATATATGCTGCTCCTGGCATGCTCTTCTGCACTCTCCATTGAACCAGGGTTGATTTCCTGGCTTGATGTTAATGGTTGAGTGGGGGGTATGCGGGGCCAAAAGGTTGCAGATTGTGTTGGAGTATGCCTAATGGATGGCCAGTCTTGAGTTTCTAGATCTGTTTGAAGTCTGTCCTATTTAGAATGATGACCATGCCACATAACACAGTGTAAGGTATTCTCAGTGTAAAGGTATCCCCAGAAGGACTATGCAGTGGTCACTATTATTGGTATTGTCATGGACAGATGCCATCAGCAGATTGGTGAGAATGAGATCAAGTTTGTTTTTCCATCATATTTGTTCCACCACCACATGCTGCAGACCCAGTTTAACAGCTCTGTCCTTTCTAACCCGACCAACTTGATCAATAATGCTGCTGACAAACCACTCTTGGTGTTAGACATAGAAATCCCCCAACCAGAGTCTATCTTGTGCCTTTACTACCCTCAGTACTTCCTCCAAGCGTTGTTCAACGTGGTGGTGTAGAGATTTGAACAAAGAAGCACTGGAAGTTTGTGACTGTGAAAATCATCTGTCCATTTCCCACTAGAAATAGCACTGCAATGAATCTTTCCTCAGTTTAAAATCACCAAACAAATTGAATGTCAACCATGCCTCAACTGTACTATGGTAACAACATAACATGTGAAATGAAACTTATCAAATTTAAACCAAAATACCAATTTTCAGGGTGGCAATGCACTGCTGCCCTTGCAGTGCCCACCTTACCATGAAAGTGTACCAGTGAACATCATGTCTTCCCTCTCCAGAAGTGAAGACTCTGAACTGACAGATGTCAGTGACCTACTAAACTAGATTTCTACACCAAACAGTCAACCAATGAACAATGAGAGGCAACCTTCTTGAAATATACAAGATTCTTAGAGATCTTGACAGGGTAGATGGAAGAGTTTGTTGTCCCTTGTGCAAAGTCGATGACCAGATGGCACAGCCTCAGGATAAGCGGTTACCCATATGTCAGGGATGTGGAAGAATTTCTCCTCCAAGTCAACAGTGAATCAATGGAATACTTTATCACAGGATATAGAGGTTGGGTCATTAAGCATATTCACGGCAGACTTTTCAATAATCAGGGAATCAGGTTAAAAGGTAGCAAAGTGGAGTTAGGGACTACAAGTTCAGCCATGATCTAATTTAATGACTCAATGCAAACATAGCTACCACAAAAACTCGTGTTCTGCACTGAAAGAAAATTGGAATATTGTTTTCTACAATTGAAGATACAACATTAGGGGGCGAGATTTGTCAAAGCAGCAGCCTATCTTATACCATATGCGATTTTCTCTTTAATTTATGTTAATTAAAAACTAAACTGGGCACAATGTCAAATAGGCTGCTGACTCACTATTACTCACTTTGTGCCATTACTGTTGCCAAATTTTACTGCATTAATGTATTTTTCATATATTCTCACTGCTCACCCGGAAATAATATACAATATTTAAAATATTCCTCACAAAGGTTTGAGTAAACCATGTGCCATTCCCCATGCAACTAATTATTGATCAAATTATACCTGATATTATCGATGTGTCAGGACGGTCAAATTTAATGTAAAAGATAATTTGACAATTCATTAGATCCTCGACCTACAGGCTGCAATTTTATTCTCCACTCAGGAATGGATTGATAGGTAGGGAAATGAGGGGGTGGGGATCGTGTAAAGTTGTGTACAATGACAATAATGTAGTACTCATCACCTTCTGAACACAGCTCACCCACACACACCAAAGGGCTAGCATCAGGCAGTCTGCTCATCCCTTGACCAACCGAAGCCCTTAAATGGCCTCTTGGTTGAATAGCAACCCGTTAGAGATCCCCTACCACCACTAACCCTTCCATCTCCACCTCTGCAATGTATTCCTCCCTCTGCTCCCCACCCTCCCCCACTAAACCCCTCCCCCCATCACATTTCCTCTTTCTTGCCCTCTTCCTGTTGATCCTGGTCCCGTAGCCATCCCTGAATAAAATGGAACCCGTCTACACAGAAGACCTTTTCGTTACCATATAATTTTATTTGCTTTACTCACTAATTCATTTAAACTTTGCTAATTAAAATTTACCTTTTGTATGTGAACAATTAAAGTTGAGTTTTAAATTTAAAGTGAGAAAATAACTTACTGTATCACAGTTTTTATTTCATTCCAATAGCCATTTAAAAGTTTTTCTCTGTAGCATTACTTCTGGAAACTCCTGTTGATTACTTTTCCTAAGCTTCAGAACACTTCAGCCATACAATAAGTTGGTAGAAGAAAGATCTTGTACCAATCTCCCCTTCTTAAATCTTTGGAGTATTCCCTCTAACAATAAGCTCAGCATTCATCAATGTCGCCTTTAGGCTTCAGAGAAACAAAGATGTTAAATCTACTGTGGAGTCGTTCTCACATCACTTCTCTATGGCGATGAGACATGAGAACTTCCTTGTGTCACAATATATTTTTGCTGCTTGAGATCCAGTTGCAAAATCAATTGGCAGGACATACCTAGTACTGTGAAGCACGCTCATCAGAATTCAACTTTGATGAAAATCTTCACATGGAAGACTCCCATAAACCAAAAGTAGTATTCTACAGCCAGCTAAACTTGGGAACCTGCATCATAGGATATGCTAAACTTATATACAAAGACATTCTGAAAGCCAATCTTGGAGGCTGAAAGTGGGATCCTGCACTGATTCAAATGGAGAGAGATAGTAGGAACTACAGATGCTGGAGAATCTGAGATAACAAGGTGTAGAGCTGGATGAACACAGCAGGCCAAGTAGCATCAGAGGAGCAGGAAGGCTGACGTTTCAGGCCTAGACCCTTCTTCAGAAAAATTCTGATTCAAATGGAGACAGCTTTCTCATTGAGCAATATCAACATTTGAAAAGAATATAAAGATGGATTACTGAAAAAACTCAGCATATCTGGCAGCATCTGTGGAGAGAAAGCAGAGTTAATGTTTCGGATCAAGTGACTCTTCTTCATAATCAAAGACTCTTCTGAAGAAGGGTCACCAGATGTGAGCCATTAGCTCTGCTTTCTCTCCAAGATGCTGCCAGACCTGTTGGGTTTTTCCAGCAACTTCTGTTTTTGTCTCTGATTTCCAGCATCCGCAGTTATTTGGCTTTTTGTAAAAAAGAATAAGTCAGGCAAGCATGAAGCAAAGCCAATGCCTTCATTCACCCTTCCAATACTGACCATATGTGAGAAATGTAATCATATCTACAAATCATGATTTGGTTTGACATCACTTAAGACATCATCAATCTGGATAAAGAAAACTGGAATTCATATTGAACACACAGCTATTGAAGCGACAGGAGCATCCATCACTTCTGTTGGTACTTTTTCTTTTAACACTAATGTTTTTCCCTTCTTCCAACATCATCAGTTTCTACTGGGAGAAGGTTCCACAGCACCAACTGCACCTCAACGTCTCTCCCAAATTATCATCATTTACTTGTGAACCTTGAGAACAAGTGCCATCAGGTTATTGAAATACAGTAAGACGATCTCATCCGCAGCATCCATCCACATGTATATAAACTCCACAATTCCACCTGGGATGATGAAATCTTGATTGAGGTGAGAAAAGTAACTGAGTTTTTTTTCTTCCCTAAGTAAGGGATGGTGAGACCAAAGCAGCAATCCCACTGCTACCCTTGTTAAGATCGCTTTAGCTCAGCTGTGAATACTGAACAGAGAATATTTTTTGGGTTCTATGATTCAACACTGTATTAATTCTCCAATAGTTGGACGACAATGATTGATTTGAGTTATAAAATTAAGATACAAAGATTAAAATTGGTCAGGCTTGCTTACTTCCTGGATTCTGATGATCCATTTTAGACCTCTCAATACTGATTCCTGCTTGAATAAAATCTTCTGAGCAGCCAAATAATCAAAATGTAAACAGTGAGCTGGTAATTCATTTCAAAAGCAGAGATCAAATTACTATCAAAATTATTTATCTCATTCCTAAATTAAACATTTTTTAAAATTGTTAATTGTTCTCCCTGTCATGGCTCTTCCATTCCCTTAAAGCACTCAACACTGTATATGTTTTTTTAAGTAAAGTCACTCACCAATTCTAAACTAGCTAAAGAATATTGATGTGTGCACCTTAACAATAGGTATGAGCAGTTTTCAACTACAGGGCTATCATAACTGGGACTTATCTCTCCTGTCATCAACACAAATCTTCCAGCTAGAGCTAAGTATTTTCTTTCCTAAAATCAATGAAGCCAAATGTAGAACTTATAGTATAATCACACTTAAGATTAGCTAACTCGTATTTACTTCTGTAAAAATATGACTAAACTATTCACTAACTAAAGCTGAAAAGTGCCAGGAGAGTTTGTATCGTCTGTAATTAATACAACTGTAATCATTTTCAATTAAAACCATTTCAAGTTAATTTAAATGTTGATCTTGAAAGTGATATTTTAATGTTTTCTTTTCAAGTGAACTAATATGACACACACATTTGTCCAATTTTGTTTTTATTCAGGACTTCATCCTTTTTGTTCCTTCAAAAACGCTAAAATCAATTATTCCAATGCTCATTAAATATAATTTAGAAACATACGGTTCAAAATAAAACAATGACATCTGCAGTTAAATTGTGCTGAATTTCAAAAGGGATGGTGTTCTGTCTGTTGCAATGTGTCAGTAATTAAAAATAGAATGTTTTGTTGAGATAATTAAATATTATAAAAAATAAAGTTACAAACATGTCAATCTTCCAACATAGAGGGAGAATCATCTTTTAGTTTCCTAAACTGTTGTATCCGACAAGCAGATAAGAATGTTATGATTAATACAAACAGGCAAATACATAAATATCAATAGCCTTACCTTTGGGATCTTGTAATGCATTAGAACATCATAACCACATATTTAACGTTTAGGCAACAAACAAAATACCATTTTTACGAATGATTTAAATGGCCATTAAAATTATACTTTTTAATTGTTCCAAAGAAAGCAAAACATTTAGTACCTTTTATTTTACCTATGGAATTGATGGAATGGTTCCATGAAGTAAGCATTATTGAATAAAAAAAAGAGAAACATTTTAAGTTTCATGATTATATGCAAATGCAACTAATCATCGCAACAAAATATATTTAATATGTAAGCATACAGGTGTAGCATGAACATATTATGTTAAAATGGAAGCATGAATTCCATGTTATGAAGGTAATTTTCTGTTGGGAGATTTATGTATTCAAAACACCTGTAGAACCATGATTTAACTCACTCAACATAAATAAAAACATTGAAAGTAATTAAGAGTGAAATTAAGTGGTTGAATTGCTTGCAAAACCATTCCTCCAGCATTCCAACAGCCTGGTTAGGTGCATCGAACATACTTTCAATCAGCCATGCATCTCTGTTAATGGGTGAAGCACACTGCTACACACATGTTGCAATATGGTGTAACAATTTATCACACTACAAGCTAAGAGCAGGCACTAGTAGTGACAATACCACCTGATACAGAAGCAAGCATAATTCTGAACATTATGACTTCAAGCACTCCAAACTAACTATACACTCAAGTAAATATTTTTAACATTGCTTTAATTATTTTTAACACTGACATTTTTACATCAATTGATCTCACTTTCTCCTAACTGGCACAAAGACAAAGACAAAGCAAAAAGCTTGACTCAAGTGCAAAAAGAAAAAAAAAAGACAGATTCTCTTGATACAGCCAAAGTGGAAGTATAAACTTTTGTAGAATTATTTATAGAGAGAGGTTAAAGACAACTACTAATGGTGGGGGGGGGGGGGGAAGAGAAGGAAGCACAGTGGAAAAAAGGAATGGAACCCATACCTTGGTCGCCCATCATCAGGTGCGCCAGACCTTGAAGGGAAACAAGAGCACAGTCAGCAAAGAACAAGGGCATGTGGGAAGAGGTATTGTCACAATGACAAAAATGTTTTGTGACAGACATCTGTGTTGTATTAGATGTCTTTATTACAGGGAAATTTAAAAAAGCATTTTTCAACCACCGGTTGCAATGCATTGGGACAAGATCAGAAGAATGAAGAAATGATTCTGATAGCATTGGACAATTCCGAGATTTTCCACATACACATATCCACATTAAAAGAGAACAAAGGCTTCCAAAGGAACTTTTGTAACAGGAACATCCTTCTACCCTACATATTGTGCCAAAAACATTGTTTCACAAGCTGTTAGTCTGCTTTCAGAAACACGTAATTTCAAGAACATTTTAATCATGATTTATGCTAAAAATATGAAAAAGAAGCACTGAGTAGAGATATTATAAACACTGTTCGCAGTACTGGATTCCAAATTGTGCTCCTTTCTGCTTGAACATTCTTAAGAGCCTTAAGTGTTGCTTTGGATAGTTTTACATCAAATGCATCTTGAAACTGGGCCATAAGTGAGAGTTATATTCAATTAAAATAGTACCTCCAAAGATGTATGGTTTGCAAATTGATTTTCGAAGAA
The DNA here is from genome assembly GCF_021869965.1 of Rhincodon typus. NCBI lineage: Eukaryota > Metazoa > Chordata > Chondrichthyes > Orectolobiformes > Rhincodontidae > Rhincodon > Rhincodon typus. Next base: position 46,647,092 of record NC_063340.1, on the reverse strand, counting down.
GTGAATTCAAAATGTTCTCATCGAGCCTCGCATGAAAAGTAAATTCATACTAATATGGGTAAAATAATGAGAATTGCTTTGTGTTGTTTTATAACATTATTAATATCACTGTTTTTAAGTCAAAATGTGGATAAAAAACATTGACAGCTCAGGCGAGAAGATAGGTAGAAGCAGATCAGCTGAGTGTACATACACCAAACAATGATTCCTTTGTTTGAAATCAATGGCAAAGAAAATGGACAGCTACAGGTTTGCAATTGCCAATTTTGCATTCCAGTAATTAATGTTAAAATGTACACACAAATTGTGATTTAAATATTTGACATGAACATATAGAAATCAAGTTTCAAAATGAAATTGTTGAAAATTGAGTAAAATGTTTTCTGATTTTTTTTCTTAAATTTTACTTTCAAATAGTTATGGCTCAAAGTACATTTTATATCAGATTTTGCAGTTGCCATTTCAGGAAACCCACTGTTCGATGTACAGCTAAGGAAACGTAATTACTGTGTTGAAATTCATTAGCATGATGGAACCGTCCAGTGTAGCAAAGAAATACAACTGACTGAATATTGGTGATAAAACAAAAACTTGTTTAGCTATCCTATATTGTTCTTCATAACTTAAAGGATATGTTTCTGTGTTGAAATTTTCAATTACAAAACCTATTTTACAGCTCCCAAATTAATTCTCACCAGTTTGGAAGTCTATAAACCCTAAAACAGCTAGTTCCCAAAAAATGCAGGAGCCGATGTAATTCAGTCTGCTACCTTGTCTATGACTGCTCATGATTCTTGTGCAGACTAACAGAAATAATTAATCTAAGGGTGTTTCATATTTTGTTGCTTTCAAGTGTGGTTTTTCTATTCCAATATTTCATGAGAAAATTGCATATTAAAAAAAAGGATTGTGACTTAATGATTTCCAAAGATGTATTTTGAATACCAATGTAGTGATATTAAGCAAGGCACATTCATTCAATCAATGGATATGGTAATTGATGACTTAAACAAGATCTCCAAAAGTGTCAACGTATATTTTAAGTGTTAGAAAGTAAATAGTTTTGGTCCATTTTGGAATATTGTTTCATGAACTGCATTACTGTCTGTGTATTCAAACCATTAATAGGAATGCATATTATTCAGATTCATTTGTAGTTTACATATCAGGATGCAACTGATGCACTGAGACAAGTTGAAAGTCTTATTTCTCATTCCTAGAGGTGTTTAGTGTTTTTCATAGGAATAGCATTTGGATTCATATGAATGCAAATACCATTCATTTTCACACTTATTAAAACGTCATCTTCTGGCTCAGAGTTAATATTATAATTTCAATCCTCATTAAGTAAGCAACTTCAAAAATTAGATTAGATCAGTAATGGGGCTGATTTTTAAAAAATGGGAAAAAAATGGTGCAACTAGTTTTAATCAAGTGAAATGCATTTGTTCCTGAAGTGTATTTAAGTATTATTATGAGGATTACACAAAAGATTTGCAATAATGTACTGCCAGAAAATTTCAGATTGAATCAACATTACACATATTTGATGTTTTTGCAATGAAGATATGTGATCCAAATATAAACTAAAAGGTCATATGGCTCCATATAAAGCTATATTGAACTGTTAAACAAAGGGTACATCAATAAGGAATATCTTTTGGACACAATATTGACAATACTGCAGCTGCAAAGGTGCAGGGAGCTTGAATATGGCCGTCCGGCCTGATGTGCTTTCACAGAGAAGTTACGTGGCCCAGTTTCTGAATGGGATATGATTAGTGCATTGTTGAAATGAGTAAGAAAGGATTGACCTGCCTGAAGAGCAACAGCCTATTGCTCCAACTCAGCAAAGTGCCTGAGCTGAAGACCCACCAAAAGCCATTGTTGTTGTTCAAGGAGTTCCTGAAGAAGTTCTTGGAATCAATCCACCATCTGAAGAATTCCGCCAACTACAACTGTTCCAGTAAGATACCCCAGCCCCAGCAGCTTGTGTGTGCAAATAGTGTGAAAATCAGAACACCATGTGGGATGATCCATGACTTCCTTTTTTTCCTCATTAATTTAACTATTAGTTGGTGAATTACCTTAAAGCTAACATAATATTTTGTTTCATCTCAGACCTGTGTGAGTGCTAGTTATCTTCTTAAAAAGGCATAGAATCAAAATTCTTTTCATCTTTGTTTGAATATGTTTGTGTTAGATAATAAACCAATTGTTTGTTGTACACTAAAGAAATCTGGCTGACATTTTCTTCATACTGAAGCTGACACAGTTGGAGAACAGTATAATGGCCATAACACCAACCTGGTTAAATTTAAAACTTGTGGAGATCCATGAAGGACTGGGACTAGAAAAGAAAATGGTGATCCCTCCAAACTTTGCTTTAACATATATTTGGGGGCTCATTGACTATTAAACTGCCAATGAAGATTGTGAAATAGCCAAAGTAATTTGAAGTGGTGGCAATAATTTTAAAAAAGGAAAATGCCAATCTAGGTTTCTTGCACATTAAAATAAAGATCATATGAATCAAAATGTCTAATTTTTAAGTAAGTGTGTTTTGTAGCAGAGTGAGGTAACTGTTAATATTTTTAAGATAACAAGGTGTAGAGCTGGATGAACACAGCAGGCCAAGCAGCATCAGAGGAGCAGACCTTCTTCAGAAATGGGGGAGGGGAAGGGATTCTAAAATAAATAGAGAGAGAGTGGGAGGCGGATGGAAGGTGGATAAAGGAGCAGATAGATGGAGAGGAGACGGAAAGATCAAGGAGGCGGGGATGAGGCTGGTAGGTAGGAGGTGGGAGTGGCAGTTGAGGTGAGATGAGCGGATAGGTGGGAGAAAAGACGGACAGGTCAAGGAGGTGGGGACGAGCTGGGCTGGTTTTGGGATGAGTTCGGGGGTGGCGAGATTTTGAAGCTTGTGAAGTCCGCTTATTAGTACTAACACTAATATTAATACTAATTAGTATTAATACTTTAAATAGTCCACGGATGAACTGCAATGTTTTGATGGGTAGTTGAACATGAAATTTAGATCAAACGTTAAGGGATTAGAAATTATACAACTAGTGGCCAATAATCTGATTTGTGTATTAGGAAAGCAACAAGGAAGTACAGAACTAGTACATGGTCACACTGGCAAAAATTCAGTTACAAAAGAAGAGGCTAGAACTAGAATTTCAAAGAGCCAAAGAGGAAAGGGTAAGAGAGGAAAGAAAAAGGAGGACAGGAAGGAGAAAAAGAATTTCAGAGAAGAAAATTAGAATGATTGGAAATGGTGAGAGAAAAAGTGAACAAAATTAGATTTCAAAGGAAAGATGGAGAGGTAGGAGAGAGAGAAAGGGTATTCTAATTAAAAAGGCTGGAACAAAGAGGGGAGGATTCCTTGAAAGCAATGGAACAGTTGGGGACCCATCTACCTCCATCTCTGGAACTAGCGTAGAGTTGTTCAATGTTGTAGAAGCAATCCTAAAGTTTGAAGAAAAGGGACAAAGTGGTATTCTTCAAATTATTTCAAAAAATACTCAAGGAAATGAAGTTGCCCATAGAAAACTGGACATTGGTCAAGCAACGCAGGCTGGGCAGCAAAGCCGGTAACGTTTACATCACGCGTTTTGAGGAGTTTTCTGTGGATTTTAGGATGGCCTAAAAGACTGTTCTCCATTCTTGTGGTTATTTCCTTAGGTTTATAGGCAGAAATTTTCAAACCTCTGGAAGCAGTTTGGACAGATCTACATCAAGGTTAAGGGAGTAAAATAGCTGGTTTTAGTGAATTGTATCAGCAGGGTGTATACATACTTTTGTATCAGGTGCACATGAGGAAAGTCTAATGTCTGGTCTTGCTTGTGGATACGTTTGACGTACATTTCTTTATTCATTGGATGTGGGCATCTTGGTTGGGCCAAAATTTATTGTGCATTCCTAATCCCAGTTAAGAGTTAATCAAATTTTTGTGTGTCTGGATTCATATATAGGCCAGACTAGGTAAAGATGGCAGACTTCCTTCCCTAAAGGGCATTAGCAAGCCAGATGGGTTTTTAAAACAATCAACAGTGGTCATCATTAGGCTAGTTTTTCCTTTTATTGAATTCAACTTTCACTATAGTGGGATTTGAAACCATATCCTCAGAACATTAGGTTGGGATTCTGGATTACAGTCCAATGACGCCTCCACTCCACCACTAACATTTCCTTTATGGGAAATGACTTGGTGGAGATGAAGGTAATAAGATATAGGAGCAGAAATTAGGCCATTCAGCCCATTGAGTCTGCTCCACCATTCAATCATGGTTGATAAGTTTCTCAATCCCATTCTGCCTCTTTCTCCGCGTAACCCATGATCCCCTTGACAATCAAGAACCTATCTATCTCTGTCTTAAATGTACTCAATGATCTGGCCTCCACAGCCTTCGGAGGCAGTGAATTCCATAGATTCACCACTCTCTGGCTGAAGAAGTTTCTCTTCATCTCCGTTCAAATAGGTCTTCCCTTTACTCTAAGACTGTGCCCTCAGTTCCTAGTCTTTCCTCCCAATTGAAATATCTTCCCAGCATCCACTCTGTCCAGGCCATTCAGTATTCTGTAAGTTTCAATTAGATCCCCCCTCATCCTTCTAAACTCCATTGAGTATAGACCCAGAGTCCAAAAACATTCCTCATATGTTAAGCTTTTCATTCCTGGGACAATTCATGTGAACCTCCTCTGAAACCGCCAGACAGTCAGTACATCCATCCTGAGATATGGAGCCCAAAACTGCACATAATATTCAAAATATAGCCTGACCAGAGCATCATACAGCCTCAGAAGTACATCCCTGCTTTTATATTCAAGTTCTCTCGAAATAAATGCCAACATTGCATTTGCCTTCCTAACTACTGACTCAACCTGCAAGTTGACCTTGAGAGAATCCTGGACTAGAACTCCCAAGTCTCTTTGCACTTCAGATTTCTGAATTTTCTCTCCATTTAGAAAATAGTCCATGCGTCTATTCTTCTTACCAAAGTGCATGACCTCACAATTTCCCACATTGTACTCCATCTGCCACTTCTTTGCCCACTCTCATAACCTGTCCAAGTCCTTCTGCCACTTCCCAGCCTCTTCAATACCGCCTGTCCCTCTATCTATATTTGTATCATCTGTAAACTTAGCCAGAATGCTCTCAGCCCCTTCATCTAGATCATTAACGTATAAAATGAAAAGTTGTGGTCCCAACACTGACGCTTGCGGAACACCACTTGTCATCGGCTGCCATCCTGAGAAAGACCCTTATATCCTCACTCTCTGCCTTCTGCCAAACAGCCAATCTTCTATCCATGCTAGTACCTTGCCTCTAATGTCTTTGCCACTAGTCTTAGAAAGACCAAGTGAAGATGAGGAGACAAAACAGTTCCCGGGAAAGATTCTGGGTATATTCCCTTCCCATGTAGTGACCTGATGAACGGCTAACCATGCTCCAATGTCAGAGGCCAAATTAGAACCACAGATTCTGCCAATTGGCTGAATAGAAATTTATGGGCAAATTTGGTCAAGACTCAGCAAGCTGCCTTGAACAAAATCGCCCAAAACCACTCAAACTATCGTTAAAGCTGAGGGAGTTCCAGCATGGTATTTTATTCAAAGCATTGTTCTGATGAGGAAACCAAGCTCTCTTCATAGATCTGTAGACGAGGAGTGAATGGTGGTTAGAGTTGTGTCACTCGAGTACTGTCAAGAGGTATTGAGGCTAACCCATGAAATTCCCGTACCTGGGCATGTAGGGACCTGGAAGACCTAAGCATATGTAAATTGGTGCATTTACTGGCCATGTTGTAATAAGGAAGTGGTTCAGTTTTGAAACATGTGCCACACGTCAGATTATGGGAAATCCCCAACCTGTAGCAGAACAAGTCCCTCTAATTCCAAAATTGGTTTTTGCAAACCATTTAGTGGGGTGTCAGTGTACTAGCATGATATCCCTATTTAAAATCAATGAAGGCTACCACTATGTACCTCACTCACTATTATAAATGTGAGTACTGATTCCCAGATGGTGTTTCATAGAATCATAGAATCACTACAGTATGGAAACAGGCCCTTTTGCCCAACAAGTCCACACCAACTCTCAGAGCATCCCACCCAGACCCATCCCCCTAATCTATACATCCCTGAACACTATTGGCAATTCAATACCGCCAATTCACCTAACCTGTACATCTTTGGACTGTGGGAGGAAACTGGAGCACCCGGAGGAAATCCATGCAGACATGGGGAGAATGTGCAAACTCCACACAGACAGTCGCCTGAGGGTGGAATCAAACCCGGGTTCCTGGTGCTGTGAAGCAGCGGTGCTAACCACTTCAGCACCTTCAGATCCATTTCTACTAAGGTTGTGAGCATGGATATTCTGCACCTAATATAAATTACCAATCAAGGTCTAACTGGATCGAGGAACCTATTTTAATTCTAAAATATTTCAGAAAGTTGGTGTATTCTGGGTATAACAAAAGTCCCACAGACATAAGGAGCTTAAGAACTATCCCATTAGACTCAGACAACAATGATGAGGGCAGATTAGAATGAGTATTCCCAAGACTGGGTCAAAGGACTAGAAATTCATTTGTTTATCACCAGGATTCACCTAATGAATCTACCAGCTTTGATCCCTTTGAAAATGTTCACGGGCACGAGAGACAAGATCTTCCAAAACTAATCAAAGAGATTATCTTGGACGAAAGAACAATTCTTTTGGGTTAGATGACATATTCGTCTTCTGGTAGCAGCGCAGAGGAGCCACTAAAAGGGCTCAGGAGCACCTGAAAACTTCACAAGCAGCCATGAGAAAAAGAGCAGTTAAGCAGGCTCAGGCCTGAGCATTTCAGACAGAGGATTATGTGTTACTACCTTTACAGAGTGAACTGCTGAAATCCCAGTACAGTGGCACTTATATGGAGCTAAGAGAATTGGCAATGTGAATGTTTTGATTGATACCCCAGATCAAAGGAAAAAGAGCCAGCTATGTCACATCAACATGGTGAAACACTATGACCATTCGGAGCAGGATAAGCAAGCACAGGCCTGTCAGGCAGTGAGGACAATGCAGGACTAAATGAACAGTAAGAATGATGCAGACAGCAGCCTGGACAATACCAAATTTGAACATCGTGCTGTCCAGTTAAACAATGCCAACAGTATGGGTACAATTCCTGTACCAGCTGAGGTCACCATGAAGACCCCACTTTCTCGACCTCATGCTTCACCAAGGTGCAGTGACTCTCGGGTTAAACTCACTATCTTGAATGAAAGAGCAACTGATGGTTTTCTGGGGCTTTTGTATGGGAGGTTAGACACCATACTTTCATATTGAGATACAGACAGCAAGGAGATTTAATGAGGCTTCTCACAGAATTTATGAGTCTGTAGGGACAAACCAGGATCTGGTGAATGTAGATTTCCATTCCATAAATAAAATCGTTTTCACTAAGGCCCTGCAAAACAGGTTCGGGTAAAAGCAGAAATCCAATACAAATTGCAAAAGCACTTGAGTGAACCCAGTCAAAGCAGCTGGATTTCACCAGTTATGCCACTGCCCAAGTCCATGCAAAGACAATAGAAGGGGTGGCACCGTAACTAGAGCACACTTCTACCCAATTCCTTGCCTGAAAGACTGCTTTGACACTTTTATTACGAAAATGGATTTGTGAAAGTGATGCTGGAAGCTTCATTTAACACCCTGAACTAGAGAAATGTTGACCTTTGTCACAAATAAATCTGCAGAAGGTGAACTACCTAGGGCACATAGTTGGTCAGGGACAGTTGCTGCTATGAACAGCAAAGATACAATCATTGATGCAGTTTCCTGCCCCCAAAAGCCAATGGTTTCTACCATAAATCTGTACAAAATCTCAGCCCAGTAGCTGCTCCATTGATACATTTGTTACAGCAGAAAAGAAAGGTAGTGCGGTCAGGAAGGACCAAGCACCTCTTGACAGGCTGAAAACTATCTTAACAAACCGTGCTGACTGCCCCAACTTCCACCAGCCTATCAAGTTCATGACTGATGTCAGTGACTTGGGGGGCAGGGGTGGGGGAGTGCAGATTTGCTTCAGAAAGATGAAACACGCATAGACTGGTCACTGGGAAACTTCAGCACAAAGTTAAAATTGACAACAAAAGAGGATCAAGACAGATCGGGACTATTACTGGCTCTGAAACAATTTTAAGTATATGCCTGCCAAAAATACAAGGAGAAGCTGGTATATACCAACCATAACACCTTATCTTTTGTGGAAAAGTTCAAAAACACAAATGCCAAATTATTTTAATGGGATTTGTTAAAGCAACCCCATCACATAAAGTTTATCCAGGAAAACAATGTGACAGCTGATGCTTTGTTCCATATTTCCTGAGTCTCGAGATGGATAAAACGTAACTGTATTGGTTAGATTTGCAGAGTGAATGCTTGTGTATGTGTTTCTCTCTTTTTAATATAACTTTTTTGTTTTGATGCCTTGGAAAGAAGTACATCTATAAACCACATCTTACTTCTGCCAAAGATGGAGGTGTTATGAATTGATGTGATCCAAATATTACTTTTTAAAAGAAAATGTAATGGCCACTTTAAGCAGGAAAAGGCACTGAGTACAAAATGTTGCACTTGGAAGGAGCTAGGTACATTGATGGAGTTATAAATTCTGAAGAACGTTCAGAGATATGTCATATGGTTCAGTTTCTGAGTGGGACTATATTATGGGCTAAGTCTTCCCATGTATTAGCTAAGTTTCATTTTTGTCACATGGCATCAAGGGAATCCTCTGCAAGGCAGAATGAGTTTTCCCAAACCTGTCTCACCAACTACATACCAAGCCCCTGTGGTGCCCCCTAATCCAATGTTAGTCCAATTCTCCAATGAACTGTAGCTGGAAATAATCACCACTACTGGAATATTCCAGAAAACCTGGCTTTGCTGTGTGCCCACTCAAACATTGCCAGTTCAGAGTCACCCTGCACAGTTACTGACATTTACAGGATGCACCGATGGCATTTACAAGGGGAAATTGATACCCCACTTTGTGTGCAGGGATCTGGAGGTCCTGATGTACACGTCAGTGCTGAGGAAGGTTGTCCTCTTCCTTCAGGACTGGTAGAGGAGGCCAAGGGACCAGGCTCTGGCAGTTTGGTACAATATTGCCATCTGAATCAGTGCAATCTCATCCATCTGGAGGAGTGCCCCGTAGAGTAGGAACAAGGTCAATGACCAGGGTAAGTGCCACCATTTTCTCACTGCTACTTCATACTTATTATCTCAGCTAATGCACAGACCTTCAATTAAGGCTCAAACTCTACCGCTCTCACTTTTCACAGCAACATCTTTCCCCAGTTGCTCTTACTCACACAATTTCTTTGTATGGCATCTGCACTGCCCACTCAATGACTGGTGCACCTCACCATTTTACCCTCCCAACTTGCATCAGCGATAACAGTTGAGCCACCCATTTTAATTATACTTACTTCCTCTTTTTCCTATCCCAGGAGTTAATAGCCCATAAAGGGCAGAAAGAATCCAAATAGGTATTGAGGTGTCTGACATTCAAGGAGATGGTCCTGACCCTGGTTGCTGCAAGCAGCTGACTAACTGTGACCAAGCCTCTGGACTGATATCAGAGGCTTTCCTTGACCGAGTGTGTCTGGACCCCTCAATCTCTTGACTTGACTGAAGTCTAATCCCCTTAGAGTTTGAGATATGGCCATTTGCTCTCAGCACATGCAGTGTGCTTGCTACGTACACTACTGAAATGGCACATCATGTGATTGACATAGCACAGTGCTATAAAGGAACATGCCCATCTTCTTGACTGTTGTCTGCTGACAATAAAGACAAATTGCCTGGCTTTGTGTCTGCATTGAAAGGCACGGCAAGAAAGTGGTACTCTGAGCCTTTAAGGTCTAGTTGATGGACCAAATGTGAAAAGGCAGGGATGAATTGAGCACCCAGGTAGATCCAAAGTGAGTGCTAAGGGAGCAAGTAAGCAACACTGAGATGCAGTCTGGTCCAATTGTGCACAATGGCTTTCCAGCAGCAATGTAATGAAAGCTGACAGTGCAACCTAAAGGCCAGCATTAAAGTGCGGACATGTACTGTAAGTGGATCAGAAATGTGCCATGAGGGTGCAGTGAAAATGGTATATACCGAATGCCAAGGTCCATGGATGTGTGGGGTGTGCACAATCAATGACTGGCATAAAGCTCAGCAAAGTTGGTGCCAGGTGTCCAAGAAGGAGGTCTGCAGGAGCAAGCGGTGAGCTGGGCTTACCAGGTACCTGCTCTGGCTTCCATGTCATGAATTGTTGGGGTCTAGTTTCTGTTCAATGGGTGGCAGAATAGGAGAGTGCATTTTAATGAGGCCAGATTAAGTAATAATGAGGGTAATAATGTGCAATAATCCCTGTGAATAGGCCTTTCACTGCTTATTAGCAAGAATCTTACTTGATGTCCAGAACATTGTTGGAAAATGTGACTTTTGGTCTCAATGATGACATTTCACACTATCGCCCCAAATTTTTTGGCCATAGCCCATGTTGTTCAGGGCCTGGAAAGATTCTACCTGAAGGCGTTTTTGATTTGGGTGATGAAGAATTTAACCTGCCTGAACAGCACCAGTTTATTACTCCTCCTCTCATAGTTTGCAACTCATTTCAGCAAAATGTTTAAGCTGAGCATAAAATAGCATCAAAATCAAAATACCATCTGGGACAAAGGGTGACATCCTTTTTTGCATAAATTTAACTATTATGTGATCAAAATACCTTAAAACTAACACTGTACAGTAGTAATATTTTAGCAACCATAACCAGCTTTAGATATTTCTGTAGATGCATCTGCATGACTGTTGGGATTCCCTGATTAAATCTCTCATCACTGAGGGAGAGACTTTTTGCATTAGACACAATCAATGGATCAGGCATAAACTGCAGTCAAAATTGTGTTAATTTATAACTACATCATCATTTTACCTACCGAGAATAACCCAATATTGAATTACTGAAAAATAACTTTGAAACTATGTACAGGAGAGTATTATTTGGGTACACTGGTCAGTTTCTCAGTAAATTTTAAAAAATGCATTCAAAAGCTTTAAGGTATGTTAGTTTCCTTGCACACAAAAGGAAAAAAAAACTTAAGTTAAAAGGCTCCTCAAGGCTCTGCAAATGAATGCAACTTGTAAAAATTCCCAGCGGCGATTAATTAGGCTTGGGTCTGGCTAGTTTTGTGGTCAGTCAGACTTCTGTTGCAGCTTTTCACAAAACTGATGCAAAGATCTTAAAAAAGGCCATGTGAGCTGAAATAAATCCACGTTTAAAATTCTGAGGGCAGTTTTCTGTTCCCTTGAACAGTGTGGGCAAAGATGAGAAATATGAAAAAAATACAGTGAAAGCTAAACTCAACTCATATTTCTGCAGCTCACAATTTTCTTCTCCTTCCCAAAGAAACAAAAGGGTGCAATTTCTGGATAGGCTGGGCTGCGGGGGCTAACGGCTTGTTTCTCTGGGCCTTCAGCCCACTCTTATCTTCACCATGTTCATGTTGTATGGACACTGTCTTGTTCCATTCTTCATCCACGTGAGCAAGCATCATCAAACCATCAATCTCACCAATTCATCATGGCTGCTTTCAGACCTACCTCACACATCACTTCAGTCCTTCAGGACTTAATTTTAAAGTTTAGGTACACTGATGGCTTGCATGGTTTTGCGAGGTTGCTTTCTGTGCATGGACAGATGCATCTCATGCATGTATGGCTCTTAGCTTAATTTCTTAGCGCTTTGCACTTATTTCAAAGCTGCCAGAATCCGTGGCTTCCATTCCTTTTCAATGCCAAGGGAGAAGCAAGCAGCTCGTGAAGGTTGGGATACTGAGCAGTCAAGTGGTGGGCATAATGCTGGACAGGACCATGCTATGTCAATGCAGTGCTCGTATCAAACACTCTGCATTTGCTTCAAACAAATGGCCATGTGACAAAGTCAATGGTGTCCAGTCCTTAGTGAGGATAAGTGGGCTTTGGTAATCAGGGAATACCACCATAGTCAGTCAAGGGCTTGACCAATTATTATCCAGGCAACTGGCCATGGTTAATCGTGCAGTTCAAATACAACCAGTTCAGGGATTACAGGTAAGTCAGCGAGGGTACAATGGAAACATCAATACAAAGGGTGTTCAGATTCTTCCTGCATTGAGCCAAAGGGATGGACTGAGTATGATGGAAGTGGGTGGAACAGCAGACAGTGGGGATGCATGAGGGGGAGAGGTGGTGAATGTCCCCAGTAGGAAGTACTGATAGCATGAAGGATTTGTTGCTTGAGTGAAAGCTGCTGAGTGGACCTGTTGCACACAATAATGCAAGTTGTGGTACACAAGCCTTGGTGAGAGGAATGCGCAATGGTGAAGTTAGAATAAGGGATGGTCCCTGGGAATGTGAGGTAGCAGAGAGAAGATGGTGATACTTAGCTTTGAGGAGCACAGGAGATCATTAACCGTCTTCCTGTTTTTTCGTTTTACCTGTGACGCAGCACTGACACAATTCAGGCTGGCTGAGATTGGTGGGGTGATCTTCTTTGCTGGTCAGCAGGAAAAGGGACTGCCCTCTTTTTCGCTACCATATCCACCCACACCACCAAGTCCTGTCAGTGAAGTAAGCTGCCAGCTTCCCTTTTTGGGCCATGTACATAAGAGATGACAGTTGAACACCATTGTGCCTGGCTTGCAGTATCTGAAGTGGTGCTCAGCTAAGGTTTAAATATGGCACCAGTGGCAATGGTACCACATTGGCACCACGTTGAGGAATACACTTAGCCAGTCAAATTTTGCATTTGTTTGTTTGGGCTTCTGTCACATTCATTTGGTCTGTTTTGCGGGCATCCCCTAGAACAATAAATTAGCAACCTTGCATATATTAACAAGTAATCTACTCTCTTTTATGTGTAACTGAGGTGGACTCTGCTCAGATTTCTGTAACAACTGCTACAGTTTTGGCAACGTTCTCCAAAAAAAAATTGCAAAAAAAAATTTAAAATTAAAAAGCACGAAACAAGAGGGCTCTCAATTTTTCATAGACATCCCTACCCTTCTTCCTACTGCATACAGCTTGTGCAAAGCAAAACAAAGCATCGGTTGAAGCAAGTAAATTGTTGCATCACTGGTTAAGAACCTGGAAATGAGCCATAACCAATGTCTACTCATTAACTTTCTGAAATTGAGAATACTCTGAATTAAAACTGCATCCCATGCCAATTAACATTTTATGGTGTTATTTTCCCATTTTGCGACTGTGGAAAACCTTACATTCCACTGGGGTCTGAAACAGCGAAGTGGTTAGCAGTCGGCTTTCCGACAGGATTTGGACCCTACTTGAGGAAAAGAATGGATAGTGGCGAGACACGAATGTGGAATTGAGGCCTCGGCCAAATGAGTCACAAATGCTTACTGAATGGCAGAGCAATAGCCTAGTCCTACTCATAACTTAGCTGCTCCTATGTCCTTCCCACCAATAGCTGTGGTCAGAGTCCAGCAGATCTCAAATTTGGCAACTCCAGCATGAAGGCTACTGCTGGGACAACAGCTACCATTCTGAAGACCAAAATCTCAGGTCAGTGCTTTCTGGGAAAAGATGGGTTAGGAGGGGTGTGGAATTGAGGTTATAGTGAGAATGGAACAAGGGGAGATGGGTATCAGAAGAGAGGCCGGGATATGGCTATCGGAATGCAGCCCCCAACCAATAATCGGTCTCTTGATCATTCAGCAATGCAGATTAAAGGCCCTCCATCCCCAATCAATAACAGCCTGCCTATACTGCTCTGCCTGTTAGATAGGCTGACTATTTCTCATCCCACCTAAAAGCTAAGAAGATCACAGCCCAGGCAATAGTAGGCCTTAATTGGTCCTTAGATGATCAGTAATGAATCACTGAAGGGCCTTGATTAGCAACAGGACAGGAAGGTTGACAGGAAGCTTCTCACCCAGTGCAAAGGCAGAGATGGAAATGTTATGGAGCTCCGAGGTGCCACTATCCTGCCTATTTAGGCTTCTTTCCCGACTCTAGGCCCACCACCTCTTGGACCAGACGATTCTGGCTCCTTTGCGGCATAGGTAAAAATTCCAACATTAACCAATTCTTATTGATATTATTTAAAAATCAGAATTGACTATGAACACGTTAGACCTTTTCTAACAATTTAATGTTTCAATGCTTGCAATTATAATGTCATGGCAAACCTTTGATAATGAATTTGGAGGGTTTTTTTTTATACTTCCAGAGAATATGCTGTAAAAAGTAAGTTGATTTAACCTCAGTTTTGAATTTCATTAAATATAAATATGTTCCAAAGATGTAGGGTTAGAACAATTTTGCTTTCTAGTAATTATGAGGATGCTGCCCTGGATATGACACTTTGTTCAGAAATTAAAAGTAATTTTAAATATAGTCATGACATGGTAACATTAATACTTTTGACAATGCCCAAATGGGTGTGTTTGACACGGCAAAATTCCTACTAAATGAGTAACTGTGCAGTTGTTTAAACGGATATTTTGTAAATATTTCCACTGAGAAGCCTCAAATTCAGATCTTAAAAACCACAGATTTTATTTTGACTTAATTTTGGTGCCTTAAGCAAATGCTAAAAATTTATGAACTGCACAACAATCTGTAAATTCACGTATGTATGTGTATTTTGTCATTATGTCTATAACTCCTCTTGTATCATAGCGATTATGTTGCAAACAATAGCTACTCAAATTGAGTTATATTTTGTCAGACAACTTCCTCTCATCATAAAATATTCCAGTCAATTCTAATTTGACAAAATTGATAAATACAACATAGAATATAATCACTGCATGGCCCCATTCTTCCCTATCCCTGTAACCTCCTCCAGCTCTCTGCACTGCTCTAATTTTAGTCTCTTGTACGTCTCTAATTTCCTTTGCTTGACCATTAAGTTATGTGCTCATTTGTCTGTTTGTATTTCAAAGTTTCTTAAAAATCTGACTATTGATCTTTTAGATCAATAACTTCTGTCTCTAAGATAACAAGGTGTAGAGCTGGATGAACACAGCAGGCCAAGCAGCATCAGAGGAGCAGGAAGGCTGACGTTTCGGGCCGAGACCCTTATTTTTTAACTGTTAAGGATGATTGTAATTTGATGAGTTAATTCTACAAATGCATGATATGTAATGTTTTTTGTATGGATAACTGCGCAACTTATAGAGGTAGTGAACAAATTGTCTACTCCTGGTATGAAAACAATCAACTTTTTGGTCACTCACCTTCCATGGCCAACAAGTACTGATGTGGAAACTGAACCTGCAGCCTCTAGCACAGAGCTAATATCACTACCACTGCACCGCAAGAGCTCCACATTAACCGTTGCATTGTGAACAGAGAGGATAGAATTTCCTTGGTGGGCAATCATACTCGTTACTAAGTGATTGCCGCTGATGACGATGAAGAACAGAGAGATTTCTTGAAACTTACCTTACCGATTCCTGTAAGCAGTTAAGGACTTGCAAAAGCTAGATTTGCAACAATGAAAAATGATATGGCATGGGAAGTGCAATCATAATTCATCAAGCAACAGCTAAGCCTGCATGCAATCTGCAGCATTCAAGAGTCATAATTCCAAATATCTTAGTGAAGTAGATTAGACATAATGGATGAAAATTCTACCACATCTCACTAAAGTTGGCAAGAATGGATTCTGACTGAAGTAGTGTGGTCCATATGTTATAATTCATTGTTGTTCGTGTCCTCATGTTCAAAGCCCTCTCCATCTCTGCACCCTACAATCTTTCGATATTTCCACACATCTCATATTCTATCCTTTTGGGTATTTTTGATTTCTTTCATTCCATTGTTAACGGTTGCATCTTCAGCTATCTTTGCCCTAAGCTTCAGCAACCCCTTCCTCAACCTCTCTGCCTCTCTACGTCTACTCTTCATTCTAATATTCCTTTATGTGTGAAATACCTTGGGCATTTTGTTATATTAAAGTCACTACAGAAATGCAAGCTTTCGTACTTCATTAAAAAAATTGCTCATATAAAGTATTTCTCAAAGTAATAAATCCTATTTTCCTGCCTCCTGCAATTTCCAAATTCAAGGGCTATTTCAAACACTGAATGAGATTACCACGAGGGTGTATGAGTCTTCTCATTAAAGACAATCCAAATTTGTTCCTGTTTTATGATGAATTAGCTAATTTCAGCCAGAGTACGGACTGTTATGACTGTACAGTATGACTGCTACATTTTGTCACAGAACCCCTAACTTAGGTAAGAGAAAATTAGATAGCATTTAATTTCCTAATGAGTTTTTAGTGAGCCCTATTAGAAGATCTCATCAGTGCCTCTCTGATGAACTGAGAGTGATAACCCTCGTATTTGGATATCCTGCCAACACTCGCAGTATAATTTTGCACATAACAAGAAAACACTTGTGTAACATAACAAAAGGTCAACAATCCCAAGGAACTGTATCTTTAAAAAGTTAATAGAGAAGAAATTTAACATCATTTCACCAATGTTTGTAGGAAGAATGATCATGTCCTGTTCTAACCCTTCCTCCAGAGCACTAGTGATCAGTGGACCATGATTGCGTCCATCCACGGAAGGTGGGGAGACCTGTAAGCTGTGGCATACACATGTGTGTGCCTAGATATATTATATGTATATATTCATACAGAGTCATAAAGTCATACAGCAGAGGAAAAGGCATTTCAGTCCATCAAGTCAATGCCAACCAACAAGCACCAAACTACACTAATCCCATTTACCTGCATCTGGTCCATAGTTTACTATGCCCTGGCATTTTAAGTGCTCTTCCAGATGCTTCTTAAATATTGAGGAAGTATCTGCCTCCACCACCCTGTCCGGCAAAGTATTCCATGTTTCTATCACCCTCTGGGTGAAAAATCTTTTCCTAGATCCCCTCTAAGTCACTTATTGCTCACCTTAAACTTACGCTCTCTGGTCTTAGACATGTTCCCCATGGAAAGAGATTCTCACTGCTCTATCTATGCCTCTCATAATTGTACCTCAGTCAGATCGCCCCGCTTAGCCTCCTCTACCCCAAGGTAAACAAACCCAGCCTATTCAGTCTCTCCGCCTAACAGAGATGTTCCATCCTAGGCAACATCTTGGCGAGTCTCCTCTGCACCATCTCCAGTGCAATCACATACTTCCCATTGTGTGGCAACCAGAACTGTGTACAGTATTCCATCTGTAACCTAACCACTGTTTTATGAAGTTGCGTCAGGGCTTCTCTGCTCCTATTTTCCACACTCCAGCTAAAGAAGGCAAGCGTCCTGTATGTCTTCTTCACCATCTTATCTACCAGCGCTGACACCTTCAGGAACTTGTAGACCAAGGTCCCTTTGTTCCTCAGTACTCACTAGGGGCCTAACATTCATCGCAAGGTAGGTAACATTTGGGCTCCTGAACCTGTTAGCTCCAGGTTGGCCACATCCTTCTTTCTCTTTCCTTTTTGTCTTCTTTCTTTTTCTTCATCTTCTTGTTGTCGGCGGAGGAGATATCATCGCAGGGGAGGCTGCAGGGGGACTTATGGCGAAGGCTGCAGCAGTGGGACATGGTTGCAGTAGGCCCAGAGCATGGCCTCCTAGCAATGTCGGCCAGGAGGTGGCTACAGAGCCAGGGATTCCTGGAGCATCAGCCCGACCTGGAACGGGGACTCTTTGCTGCCCAGAGACCGGAACACTTTACAGAAACTCCGGAGACCATGAGAAAACCTGGAGCTGTCCTTGACAAGAAGGGCTGTAAAGTTGAATACTATTTCCTATTTTTCTGCCTTTACATTTTTCTGTCAATTGAACAGGAGATGAAACTCTATTTAAGTAATTTATTTTTATTCACTTTGTAATCCGAAAATGCACTGGATTGTGGCGACAAAACATTTTTCACGGTATTTTCCCAAATACGTGTTACAATAAAATCATGCATCATTCTTTTTTAGACCTCCCACCATATATCACCTCATACTTATTGGGATTAAATTTCATCTGCCATTGCTCTGCCCAATTTACCAGCTGATCAATATCAGACTGTAGCCTGAGAACATCTTTCTCAGTATCAACATCCCCAGTTTTCAAGTCTTCTGCAAACTTACTAATTATACCTTCTACATTCACATTCAAGTTGTTAACATACATAATTAACAGCAAGGGTCCCGGTACCAATCCCCGTGGTACACCGCTGGTCAAAGGCTGCCAATCACAAAAACACCTCTCCACCATCACCCTTTACCTCCTGCTTGCAAGCCAATCTTGGATTCAGTTTGCCAATGTTCCTGGGTCTCATGGTTCTTACTTTTTGGACCAGTATTCCATGTGGGGTCTTGTCAAAGGCCTTATTGAAATCCATGTAAACCACATCAACAGCACTACTCTCATCAATATATTTAGTCACCTTTTCAAAAAACTCATCTAGTCAGGCAGGATCTCCCTCCAACAAATCTGTACTGACTCTCCCACAGCAATCTCTGCCTTTCCAAGTATCGATTAATCCTGCCCTTTAGAACCTTTTCCAATAATTTCCCTGCCATTGATGTCAGACTAACTGACCTGTAGTTACCTGGCCTATCTCTATTGCTCTTCTTGAACAAAAGAACCACATTAGCTATCCTCCAGTCATCTGGCACTTCATCTGTGGCCACCGAACTATTAAGTATACCCACCAGGGCTCCAGCAATCTCCTTCCTCATTTCCCATAGCAGCCTGGGATCAGGTCCTGGGAATTTATGCACCTTTGTGCTCACTAAAGCACCAAATACCTCCTCCTTATTAATCTCAGCATGCTCTAGAACATCACCGTCCAAACTGAAATTCCCAGCTACACTGCCTTTCTCCTTACGAAAACGGATGAGAAATATTAATTTAAGACCTCACCCACTTCCTCTGGCTCCACACACAGATTGCCCCTTTGGTCACTAATAGGCCCCACGTTTTCCCTGGCAATCCGCTTGCTCTTAACATCCTTATAAAATGCCTTGGAGTTTTCCTTAACCCTATCTGCCAATGATATTCTGCAGTCCCTCTTTGCCTTCCTAATTTCTTTCTTATGCAGATAAATTTACCTTCGTATGTAATAAATAGAAGATATGTGCACATACATACTTGTCCGGAATTTCCTTGAGGGTTCTTTTGATCAACGTAAATACAGCTAAACATTTACCAAATCCAATGTTTGGTGTGTGACTCCAATATACAATACAAAATGTTTGAATTAAACCATTTCATAGTGACATCACCATTGTGGACTAAACGCGGGACCACAAATATGTCTGTCACATTTAAGGAACATGGAGCAGTTCCAGTGCAGTGAGTCCTTCTTCATATATGATGAGGTGAGGGTACCTGACAGGATGAAAGCTAAAAGGTTGTTCCTTTCATGCCAACCGCCAGACTCCAAAGAACCCTTGAAAAATTAAGACCAGGTTTTCTGGGGAGTGGAAATCTCAAGTAGATTGTCACTCTGGCCCACTTTATACAAAAGGAGGGAGCTCCGCATTCTGCTCCAGTCTCCCTCAGAGATGTAGAGAAGTGTTTCTGTTCTGACAGCGCTATTTTAGTGGGGAACTGTCAGAGGAAAGCAAGCCAGTCCCCCTTTTCACAACAGTCAGCGGCCATATCCTGAAATGTAAAGGTCCTGACAACCAACCACTTTTACAACTGCTGTCAGGTTCAATCCAGTGGGGGAAGGGAATGGGTGGATGGATCCATGGCAAAATGTATGGTTGTATAAGGTCGGTGAGGGGGGGGGTGCTGTTGAATGGGACTGATGGCAGGTACAGTCCTCAAAATGATAATTACTGATCTCAGCTTTTCATAGCTTAATAAACACAGAAAAACAACTCTGTAATATTCGAGTTTGAATCGGAGATTTTCACCGATAAATTTTTAACTTAAATGTTGCTCCAGCTTGTAAAAATATGTCAGAGTTGTTAGGTGTTTGTATGATTTAAAATTTATATTCCACAAATTGGCTCAGCAAGTTTAATAAGAAAATAGGACCATGTAATGATAGCTCTGGAAACAGCAGTAACGACTTTGATACTATCGGTAAAATTCAGAGGAAAATGAATTTCAGCAACTGAAATATTTAAAAGCTTCAGAGAAATAAATATTATTTCCATTTGCAAAAACAATGCAAGATGAATTTATTTTCCCTTTGAACTGAACATTAGAATACCAGTTAATTTGCAAGAATTAAATCAAACTTTTGATGTATATTCATATATGTATTTCATGTTTAGCAATTAATTAACGACCAGGAACATTTGATTTCTAGGCACGGATCAATTTAGCAACAAAGACTATTCACAATTGTGATACCCTGATTATCTGGATATTCACAACATAGGATTGACTGATACATAAACCAATGGTGTTTTAACAGGCAATGTTTGCCACAAAACAAAGTAGCTGAAGTTAATTTCTACATCTATTACAAGCGTTCACTAGAGTTCTATTTGTGCCCACTTCCAACTGTGACTTGCAAGAACGGGCAGTTAAGGTCACAGCTGTAAATGTCAGAACATTCATTGATTACAATACTGGAAGTAAATGTTTTCTGAACTGACCACATTACATGAGATGTTTTAGCTAAAGAGTTCATAAATTATCTGTCTTATTTGTGGAATGGCTGTTATGGGTTGCTACTTTTGTAAATCTAAACAAATCTAAGAGTTAGACTCAGTGAGATTTCATTTTATGCGATTTACAAAGAAGTGTGGTGTTTTTCTCTCAAAAGTAAATAGAAGCCAGTTTTCATAATATTGGCAAATATGCGCTCAATTGTCGTTCTGCGCAAACCAGCATAGTTTGTTATAAAATTGACTGGACATATATGTTTTCACATATTCAACTTCAATATTTAAATAGAATATGTGCTAAATAACATTTAGAAAGGCCAAGTTTGTTGTTGTTTAAAGATTATTAAACATCTTGTTCCATAAAGGTTGCCTATCTTTTAATGAGAACACAGTCAATAAGACAGGCTGTCTGGGCAACCTGAGTTAGTTATTTCTACTGCATATTTAACATTAAGTAATAAAAGGGAAAATACCTAATCCCATTGAAACAGGATTCTTTCAAATGTATAGTTTTCAGCCTCATCAATTAATATCAAAATATCTTCTCCAACCTAAATGTGCCAGATCTAAAGAAGAATTTACAGGTTAACTTATCTGTTTGTACTGTGTTTGGTCAAATTTGATATGCATGCCAAGCACCTTCTCTTTTTATTTTGGTTTTCCAACATTTAAACTTGTCTTATTATCTACCCTTGCACTGTTACCTTTTTCTAAATTACCTTTTTACCAAACAGCCACCACTTATGTTTGAGAACAATTGCAACTTACTCTCAGACTCGTCAACCCCTCTCTGGCCATAATTGTTAATCTTTCCTGAGGTAGTTGTCATGCCAATGATAGTGGTCTCATAATCACTCACTCATCAGGGATTTATTAGCTCCATGAGTTATTTTATTTCAAACAGTAAAACACATAACAAGTTAGGAAGCAGGCATTATAGCAAGACAACTGATTTCCATGTGTGCAATTCACATATCCATAGCAGACTAACTGCCAGACATGGCTATAACACTGTATACACATGACACATGGAGCCCTGAAGGGTGAACTCTCTTAAAGGGAAGTACAACAGTGGTTAAGAATTTTCTACAAAAAGCTTTCTATTATCTCAAACAATAGACATAAAACATTAGTGATCAGAATCAAGGATTGTCACTGACTCAGAAACTGATACATCTATCTTTAAACAACTATATCACTCAACAGTTCTGTTGTTTTTTATTTAATATCTAAAACTGTATTACCTAAATGTTAACTTGCATGTCTCAAGCACTTGCCAAGTATTAATGTTGATAAACAAGATCTTGTTTTATTCTCTTTGTTTAGTTTCCCCCTCACACATTAAATCAATATTATTTTCCATGCTTTTTCGGTCATAGTGAATTAAACTACAAATACTCCAATAGGCACAACTAGTGATAAGCTTGCCTGACCCTCCAAGAGGTACAACTAAACACTGTAGGATGACCCTGTATACCTGCAATAGATGCCTTTCTCTCTCTAGGCCACCCCAAGAACACAGGTAAAATGAACAAGAAGCCCTACTAAAATTTTCACTCATGACTAGAATTTATATACACATATTAGAAAAAGTTTATATTTATCTGTCACTCAATCCTTGATACAGTTATAAAATATCACATAATTTAACAACTCATCCAAAGTGGTGTGTTTTAATGTACATAGTTAAACTCAGCCACATAATTTTTAAGCTCCCTGTGTTAGGATAACATTTATTGTACAATTGACATTTCAAGTGTGCTGCACATACACTTGAGTATCAAAGACTGAAAGCAAAATTTGAAAATGATAAAAGAAAACTGTATCACTTCTGCAACTTTGGGGTAGTTTTTAGAAGATGAGCTCTGATGAGGAAAATGTTATGTCAATTATTACTTTAGTGTTTTTAAATGATACTTGGAATATTAAAAAATGGCTTTACACAGGTGGTTGTAAATTTGATTAGACATATATTAGATAGTCAACCTGATTATTACTTATTGTTTACTCAGGAAATGATTAAATGCGACTTCTTTTCAAGTCAGTGACAAAACTGTCAAATCTGTTTAGAGGCAAATTAATGCTTCAGCTATTGTTTGTCTGCCAAGGTGAGATCTTGTGCTGTTTTGAAATTTGTTTCCAGTAATCAGGTCAAAAATAGACTAAATTGTTGCATATGCATTGGCAGATTTAAGCTACAGGGAATACTGGAACTGAAACATGCAAAGACAGAAATGTAAAACAAGCAATCACTGTCCTACAAACCTGCCTAAGCATTGATTTTTCCAATTAAAACTGAGGGAAATATGTGAGGAGACTAGATATCTGAAGCGCTATATAAATGCTAAAGACTGATAGCTTGGATTAACTAATAATACAACCAAGAAACTAAGCTTCAATGAACAACCAACAATGGAAATAACTAAGAAGATAAAAGTAAGTTCATATATGTTCTGCAGATACTTATTTATTAAGGAGACATAAACCTGTCAGGTTCGACATGAGCTGATACAATCTATGTGGACCTAAAAGATTATCTCATCAAATATCAGAGAGATTTCTAAACAAACTAAATAGTTTTGACAATTCAAAGATTTTATACAAAAGAAATGAGGCTCCTTTCCTATAATTAACAGGAACTTTAAGTTTCACGATTTAATCACATTTATTCCTGATATGAATGGACTACTTTTAACTTCCAACCATGTAAATGGGGGTTGGGGTCAGAATACAGTGAAACCCTTCTGCCCTTAACAGTGTGATTTCCAGGATATGGTGTAAAGGTCCAAATCCTGAGGAAGTGCAATCTGACCAGCAAGCAAGTGTATTCATTGTTTGATAGGGGCTCACCAATGGAGATCTAAAGGACCATTCCCTGACCCTGATCAGCAATAGGGACAAGGGCTTAATGAGTTTGCTTATGGAGGGCAAGGAAAGCTGACGGAAGGCATAGCTTCAGGTTATTTGGTAAAGTCCAAAGTGCATTTTTGTTCCACCTGGCCCCAACGGAAAGAGTACAATATAATTTATTCAGTTTTCTGAGCCTGAACTAACTCTGGCTCTTCTTAGCACAAAATTGGTCCCAGAGAAATGATGTCTTCATCATGGAGGCTTCGATGTTTATGTCGGTTGTCAATATTAATTAACTCTTCAAACTGTTACTTCATTTTAGTGATTTTTCACAGTAACTCCTGGAAGGCTAATTTATCAATTCTAGGTGCAGAATTTACTAGAGTATTTCAGATAGAATCTGATCAGTGATCTGTAAACCTCAAGCATCACTTTCTCACTTTAGTAATCTAGCCCTCCAAAGGTAACAGTCAACACTACATTAGTCTTTACTTTTTGTATCTGTGCATCAACCTTCTGATTTGAATCTGAACTCATAAATCACTTTGCACTGGAGAGCATTAAGAAAATATATTGCTTTGTTTTTCTTGGATTCACATTGCAATACCATGAGTTTTTCCACATTAAACTCCATTTGCCACAGTTTTGCCCACTCAGTTACAATCTCCTGTTCCCAATTTAATTGCTACAAAGTTATTCAGATGTGTGAAGAGGAGTCTCATTG
This sequence comes from Rhincodon typus, assembly GCF_021869965.1. Lineage (NCBI taxonomy): Eukaryota > Metazoa > Chordata > Chondrichthyes > Orectolobiformes > Rhincodontidae > Rhincodon > Rhincodon typus. Next base: position 46,622,880 of record NC_063340.1, on the reverse strand, counting down.
GGCTGAATTTTCCTAGTCCATAAAGGAAGTGAGCCATGGTGAATCAGTTGAGAAAATAGAGGAAGATTAGAAAAACAACCAAAAGTTCTGAGCAGTGAAACTGATAGAAGCATATCTGCCCGCATTTACAGGTCATTAGAACTTAATCTCACCTCATTTGTGTGCAGTCTCCTTTTCTCCCACACTTCATACAGCAAGTTGACAGCAACAATTCCCTGCATGCACATCAGAGTGGCTACCTGGCAGACTCCAGCTTACAATTTGATCCTCTTGGTCTCCATCTCAGACAGAAATCCTCATTATCTCAGGGTACGCTCCATGGGCATTGACCACCTGCAAACCCTATTCATGGAGGTTGGTATTGGACTTCAGCCTCACCACATCATTGTTGCATGCTTCTGAACTACTCAGAATACAGTTTTCCATTTGAGTTCTGCACTTTGGAGTGCACAAGCATTATTCTTTGTAATGCTGCTGCCAGGACGTTTTTGCACACAGGGTCAAGCACCCATCTCATAGATTGGACCAAGGTGCAGCTCTGAGCTCCTCTTAGCACACACTCACTTTACATCTACTTGAATGCTCACAGCATCTCTGCTTTGCCTTTTTGTACTTTGCCATCTCATTCAGTATTTAAAGGCCTACTGTACTTCAGCCTTGCCTTGCCTTTAGCTCAGACATTAAGCCAAGCAACTTGAAAACTGATGTCAGCAATGATCAGTCAAGTGGGTGGGCATGTTATTTTTTGACACTATGTTATATCTAAAGCATGCGCCAACAGCTTATGCAACAGACACATTGAACTTGCTTCAGCCAAATGACTATCTTTCAAAGTCTGAGGTAAGTCTTCCTCCATCAAATCATCAACCAGAGTATCTGCCACAGTCAGTCAAGGGTACCATCCAATCTCAGTCCAGGGTCTTGGCCAAGGTCAGTCAGCCATTTGGAGCAGTTAGTGTTTCATATCACTACAGTTTCAGAAGTGAGCCATAGTCAGTTCTGCAAATCCAGTTCAGCTTGTCCAGAGATTCACACAAAGTCAATTGGGGAGCCACACAGAGTTCATTCAGGTGTCAGGTCACTCATCAGTCAGCTATCTATCAAAGTGCAGTGGACAAGTCAGTGCTCAATGAAAGTCAAAGGGGTGACAGGGGCTACTGCTGTGGTGGGAAAGTTAGGGAAATAAACTGTGGGAATTGGAAGCAACGTGCTGGGACGTAGTGGAGACAATAATTGTGAAGAGGACAAACTGAAAATTTAAGAGGAGGAGAAATACTGCATTGAAGGATTTACAATAGAGGACATTGCTGCAGAGTGGGTAGGGTCTTCGATGGTCACAACCACCATGGCTTCGACAGGGGGACAGTGCAGCATGACTGTTGGTATGAATAAGGCTGTTGGGCTGGAGCTCAGGAGGTAATGTTGGAAATCAAGACTTAAATGAATGACTGAGCTGGAAAGCATGGAAGCTGATTACTGATGGGGTTGACAAGGAGTGCAAGGAAGAAAGGAACATGGACATTGGCTGGAGAGGGAGGGTCGGGCCTTGATTATCAGACTGAACCTTCAACTTACATTGCTAAGCACAACCTGCGTAGTCTGTCATTCCCATTAGAATCGTAAATATGCCATGAAAAATGGCTGCAACTACACCAGAATGAGCATAGCAAGCAGTTTTTATTCCCATTTGAGCAGGCAGGCTCTCTCTGTGAGTGATGTGAAGCCCTTTTAAGGGGCATTTGCATTAATCAGGCACTTCCACAACGCCAGATGAAGACATCTGCAATAATAGTACCCTAAGTGTGAAATATATGTAGTGTCTAACTGTGTGGTATACAAATCCTGGTCACAAGCAAACTTAACCATGCCATTGGTCATTACAGATTGATCATAGCATTCTCTGTGAAACAGAAGTAATCACAAGCGATCTTAAAAGTGGCACCTATGCACCACTATTCACAAAGACAATTCAAGTTCTCACTGGCTGCACAAGGGCATGGAGCTGATTTCCTCTCACCGCGAATTGTAAGCATTTGCCAACCTGCTCTCATATGTAATGCAGCTTTTCTTGGGTGATGTGGGTGCTGGAGTGGGAAGGACAAGGCTTCAGTAAACATACAACACTTCCAGGCCCCTCAAGTATTTGTGCAACATGGCTTGTGCTGCATACACCTGAATAAGATTCCCTCTGTTAAAAGGTCAACATAAAAGCCCTCCGCGGTTGTCCTTGTTGAAGCCCTAAATGTCCCAGTGTATACAGGATTATACTATACTTGCTTTGCAAGTGATACGAATGCTGACTGATCAACTAAGAAGCTGTTCTGTTTCTGATAGTCCCCATACTGGTTCATTGAAACTGTGACCAATGGATCCAGCTACTGCAAGGACTATCATTGCTGTTGCTTGTACTGCTACAAATGCACAGAGAAAACGGAAGAGGAACAAATGCTCCAGTTAACCTAGGAGCAGCAACAAACTCTAGTAGCTGCTAATTAGCCTTCATATGAAGAGATCATAATTGAAGGTCCCCTCAGGATGGTCATCCAGGAGGTACAGGAGGTCCATAAGTCTATCATCCAAAAAGCCTTTTCCTCCAGATGACCAATGTACATTGCCACTTTAGGTAGAGGATATCCCAGGACTCTGTCATAGTACCATTTCAGCTGCTAAAGTGGGACACATGTCCTGAAGGTGATCATGGCCATCCTACAATTGCTACAATATTAATTGTATAGCAGTAAACACTTTGAACTTATTTATTTTTGTTACCCCAGAAGCTTTGTGCCCTGCCTTCTTTTCTCCCCAATTCTTTCATCAACTCCATCATAACTGTTCTTAGTTATTTCTCTTTGTATTAATTCAGTTTAAGTAATGCTCCCAAATTTCCATGTTGTGGTTTTACCACATTTGTACTAAGTGTGATAAGTTTGTTTTGAACAGCTGTTTCCACCAGACTTAGATGAGTTGAAATGCATTTCTGCTCGGAAAGTCATTGGTATAAACTGTAAGGTGCAGGGCTGGATGAACACAGCAGGCCAAGCAGCATCACAGGAGCAGAGAGGCTGACGTTTCGGGCCTAGACCCTTTTCTGATGAAGGGTCTAGGC
>NC_063340.1:46599795-46619374 GCF_021869965.1 Rhincodon typus | reverse complement strand
AAGGGTCTAGGCCCGAAACGTCAGCCTCTCTGCTCCTGTGATGCTGCTTGGCCTGCTGTGTTCATCCAGCCCTGCACCTTGTTGTCTCGGATTCTCCAGCATCTGCAGTTCCTACTATCTCTGGTATAAACTGTATGCTTGTTGCTGTATCTGTTTGGAAACTACAGCAAAGCTTATAAAATGTCAGCTCTAGTTGTAGCTTTCCACGGCAGGCCAGGGAGTAGCAGGTAAGTGCCAAACATGTCACCTCAATTCAATGGATGTCACATGAGTGTTACAGTGTCAGCTTTCAAGTATATTACCATAGCACTAGCTAGTAGATGCAGGCAGAGAGGGTTCAAGGACATGGTGCAAAAGCGTAAGAGCCCACAACTTCAAATAGATTTTGCTGATCTGATTTATTGATGAAATAGAGCAAAGGAGAGGCACACTACCAGCTGTTCATGGGAAGAAACAACCAAGAAATATTCTGCATGTCATGTGAAGGGCAGCGATATTAGTATTGAATACTAATTCTCTCATGCTTAGGATTGCAGACATTCAATGCAGGAGATTTAATGAGTTGACAAGGGCAAGCACTTTCACTTTTCTTTCTGTGTGCACCATAGGTGCCAGCACACTCTTTCCCTCTAAAGTTAGCAACCATACAAAATCATCCTTCACAATGCACTCTAGTTGAGGAGGGCATTAATATAGGATTTTGCATATTACTACTTATCTCCCGCAACAGCTGTTGGCTGCATAAACAGTGCAAAAATAAGCCCTCCACTTAAACGAAGTGATGACAGTACACTTCTTTCTTCATTCACTCCATGCTACCTGCACCTCAGAACTACTAACCTTGAACTCATTTACGACAATTTGTGCAGAGCAAACTGGCACAGAATGCCTGTGGCGGGTATGCCTGATATTAAGAAGTAGACTATGGAGCTGTTGAGGTGCTATTCTGCTCTTGTCACAGGCATAGGGCTGATACCATGTTAGTGAGTGAATACTTACGTGATCATTGCATCATGCTTTGTGGAGTATCACATGACCACAACTTACCATCCCCTTCTCTATCTCTTTAATCCTCAAGGGGATGTGTGCCCACTCATTCTCAAACTTTACTCAATTTAAATTTCTTACACAACATCAACAGATATTGGCCAGTGAAAGGCACAGTGGCTCAGTGGTTAGCACTGCTGCCTCACAATGCCAGGGACCCAGGATCAATTCCACCCTCGGGCAACTCTCTATGTGGAGTTTACACGTTCTCCCTGTGTCTGCGTGGGTTTCCACCAAGTGCTCTGGTTACCTCCTACAGTCCAAAGACATACAGGTTAGGTAGGTTGGCCATGCTAAATTGTCCATAGTGTCCATGGGTGTAAATTAGTTGGATTAGCCATGGGAAATGCAGGGTTACAGGGTTCGAGAATGGGGATGGATCTGGGTGGGATGCTTTTCGGAGGGTCGGTGGGGACTTGTTGGGCCGAATGGTCTGTTTCTTCATTATAGGGATTCTATGAAAGAGTATGATGAGCAGCAGGAGAGAGTGAGATTGAACTTTATCATCAAGGCTCATGAAGATGAAGAAAGCATGGACATAATTATGATGACCTTAGTTAAGGCAACAAAGGTGTTTCTGTAGCATGGTTGTGCTCCACGTTACACTATTACAATCCTTTTCAGTCTTCTAGAGTCCCTTGACTTTTCTTCATTTCACATGGCACAGATTGTTTGCCTGGTGGGAATATAATTGGGTTCATGAGGATGGAGATCAATGACTGAAAGAGCACAAGGGAAAATGAAGAGTTATTTCGAATGCTGCACCATCCCCTTTGAAAGGAAACCTGCTGGCTGTTCAGGAACCATGGAACCCAGAATTTCTGGTCATCTGAAATGAAGATTTACTGACAGATATTATGCTTCCTCGACTCTGAAATCAGCCTCCAAAGACTTAGAAATGTGACTTCCTATTTTGCAGCTATCAATTTTCACAACATTGACAACCTTTACTTTGTTGCAACTATATCAGAATCTGCAACAGAACCATACTTCAGAGGTGCCCACATACTAGTCAGTGCCTCCACCACCACAGAACCATAGACTATTGCCCTGTTAGTAGAGGGGAGGAGTTCTGGAGGATGGATGGCACCCTGCATACCAGATACAGGTTACTGAGATGAATACCAATTTCACAGGGATTCCAGGATCCAATATTCCTTATTAGACTATCAGCTCCCTGATCGTAAAGACACAAATAGGATGGCAATAGCTGCAGGACAGACACCTGAGGTTGGCATTTTTCATGGAATTAGCCTCTGCCAACTGCTTGAATTGCATTTTCAATCACTTGGGAGGAAGGTTCTGCAGTGTCACCGGCTCATTCCCGGGAACAAAGTGCCATCAAAGAAGGATCACTTTATTCCCAAAGCTCTTCTTCTAAAATCACCATGAAAGATACTGACCTAGGCGAATCACCAGCAGGGTAAAGAAGAATACTGACCTACAAATAAATAAGTGAACTTATGCTCACTTTGTACCTTACTTTATTAAAGTAGGATGTACATTAATGATTGGTTATTCATGGACATTGGAATGTTCCTGTACAGGCAAAGCAACCTCATTATATAGAATTACACTAAATAAGCAACACAGAAACAGACTCTTTGGCCTGAATGGTAAATGCTAGCATTTATGCACTTGAATCTTTTCACACCTAAATCGATCAGCTTAATCTATTATTCCCTTTCCTCGCACAGGTTTGTTTAGACTCCTCATAGAAGCATCGATGTTCCCTTGTTTCCCGTGGTACTAAGTTCCACATTCTTACCACTTCCTGGGGAAAGGCAATTATTTCAAATTCTCTGTTTGATTCCTTGGTCATGATGTGGAGGTGCCGGTGTTGGACTGGGGTGGATATGGTCAGAAGTCACATGACACAAGGTTATAGTCCAACAGGTTTATCTGAAATCACAAGCTTGTGATTTCAAATAAAGCTGTTGGACTTTAACCTGGTGTCACGTGACTTCTGACCTGATTCCTTGGTGATTATCTTACAATGATGATTTCCAATTTTACACTGCCTCACAAACGGAAGCATTGGCCAGAATTTTATCAATTTAGTCTGGGACCAACTTGGTGGAGCACCATTTGCAGGTTATGAATTTAAATAGTGAAGGAATGGATTGCGCTGAGGTTTCTTCCCAGAGCCATGCCATTATCATCCCTTTGGTGAGATAAAGTATGTCCATTCTGTTAAAATAAGAATTTCTAATTAAAGTGAACTACAGCTTGGCATATGAAGGCTCACTGGCACTTAGACTTCTGCAACTGTACAACCACAGGAATGGAGAAAATACCTGGTGCCTTATCAGCCACTGCTGCCCACACACTGGAAAGAAGATTTGCTCTACAGGACTGAAGGTGTCAGCAGATACTTACTTTCAGATACCCCCGGTAGTCTCCTAAAGCACAAATGCACACATATCTCAAGAGAGCTGAGCTCTGCCTGTAGAACCAGTATTGAAGGGCTGCTAACTTTATGGATGAAACTCAGTCTCCATCCTTTCTATCCCGTGGAGAGGCATATGACTGAGGAGAAGGCAGCTGAACAGGGTGTTAAGAACAAAGAACAAAGAAAAACAAAAAAGTGTGTTACTGCAAGTGCTGTTGCTTTTTGTCTTGCCCTTCAGAGGTGCAAGGTGTAGCTGCAATAGCTGCCCCGCACCGTGGTGAATGCTGGCAGCAGTAAATGATTAACTGAATGAAGTTCCAGATAAGTAAACTTCCTTCCAAGAAACTGGCAATCACCTGTCAAGCAGAGATAGCCCTCATTGACATACATGGTACTTTGATCAGCAGCTTCTCACCGAGCTGGAGCTTTCCAGTTTCACTAGTCTGGCTTGTCTGTTTTTTTGACTGAAGAGGCTGTTCTCACTGCAATCTTGTCTGTTTGGCCTTAGAGATTTTCTGACAGTTCAGGGAACAGATGCCCTGGCTGTTAAATCCAAGAGGAGAGAATAAATCTTAATTGACTTAAGCACCTTAAGTTCTTCATCAACGGATATAAGCAGTGCTCACTTTGAATCCTGCCACCAGCTGTTTGCACAAATTCCACCTTTTTGTCTACTCTATAAGACCTTTCACAATTTTAAAGACCACCATCAAAGTACCGCTCAGCATTGTCTTCACAAGAGTTATCAGGTTTAAGGATGGATACTGGATAAAAGGATTGATCCTTTTATGAAGATGAAAAAGAAGCAACCACAAGTAACTTAGTAACATTAGCTAGAAGAGAAGACTTGAAGGGATCAGTTTTGGAGGAGCTTCAATGGTGACACTTCGGCCACGCTCGTTGGGGTCATGAAATAACAAGAGATAGCCCTCATCACTCAAAAGTATTCAATAACATGATTCTTTTCTCAGTTAAGCAGTTCAGGAAGGCCTAAATTTTAAAGAATGAATCTACATTCAGGGGTAAAAGTGCTTGTTGAGTTTTAAAAAAATCTTAAGGTGGTCTTCTGTGTCAGCTCACAACACAATGGTGTACAATTTGTGGCACCCAGATCATAGGAAAGGCTACAACAACAGGTGGAATTTTCCCATTTGTGCTTAAAATGTGTTGGTGAGGGAGTTTCATGATGCCCAGTCTGTCAGGAGAAACTTTTCTCATGCAATCTTACATGCTTCATCTTATTAACTATGTAACTAGGATGTTGGGCACCTTTGAAAATTATATTGGCAGACAGGCAGAGGAGCCTGTCGATGTCATCATTATTATGCTGGCCCCAGCTTACATGTACCTTATTGTCTCAACAGACAAATTGGCAACTGCCTTCAAGAACCCAGTTCAGCATATTCAGTGTCTGCTGGGATATGCATGTATCTGCACTCCAGTACTGTAGCTTCAGGTGCCCTGCATCAATGGCAAGGTGAGATGGAACCAAGTTCAACTTCACTCCCAGGTGCCCCGCCTCCCAAGGATACAAAATGGTGCCAATGATTCCCAGAAGGACTAGGAAAGATGTCATGAGTGACTAATAGAAGTGCTACCCCTTATCTCCCTAAATCAATCCCTGTATCATCACAGAAACTTGGAAGGAGGCAAGAGCTTGTGAGTAACATGGCAGCTCTCAGGATATCTAGTGCACACCTCCAGAATTCAGCATCGATACTCACATAAATTTTGGATATGCTTGGATTGAAAGTCTTTTCTGATGACAAATGCAGCAGGTTGGTAATAGGGTGCTCTCAAAAACAACATGGGTGTAGCTGATAGCGCCCTGCACCTGACAAAAGCAAGCAATGGTGGAGAAGACCATTGCCTGAACTGCTCGACTTTCACCGTCAGATGGTATGATGTGAGTGCTGTGCTTTAGAAAGAATAGTATCAGCAGCATCTTGGATGCATTTATGGATCAAGGATTAGGAGATACCACATAGGTGCCCATTTGACCCTTGAGGTAAGCCACTGTCAAAAGTTCAGAAAAGCTACCTCAGCAGTCAGTGAAATGAGATTATCTCCCAGGTGTTTCTGTGTATTTGTCCTTCTCCAACAGATGATATAACTCAGACATGATGTGGAAGGATATGATTAACTGATGCCTGCACTAACTTGTAGACAACTGACAAAAATCACAGTTAGATCTGTAGTTCTGTGTTTGGGCGGTGGGGGGGGGTGGGGTGGGGGTGGGGGTGGGGTGGGTGGATGCAGCACAGGGGCCTCATCATTTGCTTCTGCCTCCTTGGTAGATCTTGATCTAGTACTTCTCCCTCTACAGTCTGTACAACAGCCATTTGATATTGCTGCATGGACTGACAAAGTTGTAATTGCTGTCTCTTCTAAGTTGTCTCTGGAGTTGCACCAAGACCACAACGACTCCAGAAATGTCCTACTCCATGTGAGATTCTTGAGTAGATTATCTGTGGGAATGTGAGAAAGACAACACAGTTTTATTGAAGGAACTCCTGAGCACTTACATACATCATAACGTAGCTACATGCTATACACTCACACAGTGTGGCATGGAAGCTTCCCAAGGAGCTTAATGTCATGCGTCTAAAAGGACGTCTAAGCTATGTGACCCTATCCAATTGTACATTATACAGCTGATTTTCATTGGGCGTGGAATTCTGCACATAAGCCACTATAATATTCCTCTGCCTCCCCTATCCCTGATAGCACAATAACTCCCTCATCCACTGCAAAGAAAAGGTTCCATCTCATAGAACAGTCTATGTCCTTGTAATTCGTATCATTTCAGTGTGCAAAACTGACAGCTCTGAAGTATTGTCTTCCAGTGCTTGCTCGGGAATGTGTTTGTGAATTGGGACCTTTAGGTTCTGTTTTCGGTATCTTGTTCTCATGACGCTTGCTAAGCTTAAACGACAAGGAGGTGATTTTGCCCAACATAATGCTTATGATTGCTGAGGCTACAAAAAAAAGACCTACTGAAGGTTCCAACATCTTTTCAGTGTGAGTCATGTGCAGGGTCCACCTATGACACATAAATTTCCCCCGATCCTTCATGACCTCACTACTGTGGTCCTCCCTGTGCCTTTAATAGCATTTCAGCCTCTCGCATCCCAGTTCAATTGAGCCCTTTTACATTTCTGTTAACATGCACAATTTACCTGCCCTAGAGCTCATAATTTTGGAAATCCCCATGCCTTTGTGAACCCTATAACCTCCCTATGTGCAAGTCAGAGTTACCATGACTTGTTTGCTGCCCCTCTTCCATAGCTCCAATTCCCCACCTTCATTCACTATGAGGTCCCTGCCTTCTATCCACAATTGTACTCTATCACTGTCACTATTCCCTCAGTTTACCCAGACCACTTAGGACCATGCCCAGATTTCAGTTGCCCACTTTCCCCAGGACTCCCTGATCATTGTTGACCGAAACACTATGACTAATGATGATCCAATGTAAGTCTGAGTTGGCAGGACAATCCTGAATGACCACAGCCTGCTCCAGACTGATGTCTCCACTGCACCCTGAATCCTATATATGTAGTTCTAGGCGCTGGTACTTGATCTACATGAGAGACCATGCACAGTCCCTGGATTGAAAGGACAAAGAGTCCTGAACACAAGTAGGACCAAGTATCTGGATAACCATGGCCGAACCCCTGTGGTGTTATCAGATGAGACCTCCGACAGAGTAGTGGTACCTGTTTTGTTTGAATGCTCCTGATATCAACAGTGTACCACAGCATGAGGGTATAAAGGTCTCAGACTCCATCTAAGTTTGGGCTTCTTGCAGCATGACATGCTGATGAAAGTACGCTACTGTTTATAACTAATATCTTAATGTTAACCCAGACATGGATGTGCCTATAAAAATAATATTTATGTATATTAGCAAGTGGTGAGAAATACCTGTTGGATCTTTCAGACCACACTACCCACATCCTAGTTATTTTTAATGTTACAAGGGACAACATAAGAATTGCCACTTTAGTTAAAGAGACCCTGCTGGAGGAAAATACCACCCCAAATGATAGAAGTTGTTCTTCATCTTATAAAGGACTGCTCCCCCTGACCTTCACACACAGTCATTTCCTCTAAGCACATGCCATGTGTTTGTGATTTAAACAGCTGGTACATGCTACTGCTCTGATATTACGATATGTCTATCCCCTGTTCGACTGATAGATTAGGGAGGCATGGTGGCTCAGTGGCTAGCACTGCTGCCTCACAGTGCCAGGGACCCGGGTTTGATTCTGGCCTCAGGCAACTGTTTGTTTGGAGTTTGCATATTCTCCCCGTGTCTGCGTGGGTTTCCTCTGGGTGCCCTGTTTTCTCCCACAGTCCAAAGACATGTAGGTTAGGTGGATTGACCATGGGAAATGCAGGGTTACAGGGGCAGGGTAGGGAAATGGCTCTGGGTGAGATGCTCTTCAGGGGGTTGGTGTAGACTCAAGGGGCCAAATGGCCTGCCTTCACACTGCAGGGGCTCTATTATTCTATGATTCACTGTTCATTGCTCCTTATCATCACAGGCTGTCTGTCTCCTTCCTTTCCTACCCCCACTCTCCTTCTTCCCACCGACATTAAAAAGGCAAGGCAAGCCACTCAGAAGCTAGTAACCTGTAACTGAGCATTGAAGACCCTGTGCAAAGCATGCTAAGAAAATAATGTGAAGTGGGCAGAGGCTAGAAACCTCCAAGTAAGCGCAAAAGTGAACGAGGAAACAAGCTAAGACCTATAGCATGCACATGTTGATGTCAGTGCAAAAGCTTTCTATGCAGATGCATGGCACGCATGTCTGTCCATACGCACAAAGCAACTTGGCAGAAGCATGCAAGGAAGAGGTGTCTCTGACTTCCAAAGTAAAGTGTTGAAGGCCTGAAGTGGCACCTGAGTGGATCTGAGATGAAGCAAGATGATGTGATGAGGTTGCTGATGCTGAATTGTACAGTTGAAGGGTGAGGAAATGGTGGCTACGGAGCATGCTGGGATGTTGTTCAGACAAATAGTTGCACAATGGCTGAAACAGGCCTTCATTGGACAACACTTGCCAGGTAACCTGTGTGAATTACACACATTACATGAATTGTGCTAAGTAGTTTCCTGGTGTAGAGGTGAGGAAAATTGGAAGTGGCATACAAAGAAGCTGAATTGAATGAAGTTGAATGTAATGTAAATACATGGAATTAAGGCAGTCACTGGTCAAAGGCAAGGTTCTGATATTGTCATTTAAGGCATGAGGAGAAAAAAACAGCAAAACTTTTTATTAACATCAGGAATCTGATATTTTCATTCTCACTGTATTTCCCATGTTTCTCATCATTACAGTTTGACTGAGTGCAGTTTTAAGGGACCCCAACAAAAGTACAGTCAGTGGGAATTGGGGTAAACTCTCCACTGGTTGGAGTCATACCTGGCACATAGGGAGATGGTTGTGGCTCTTGGAGGCCAGCTATCTCACCACGACATCTCTGCAGAAGGTCCTCAGGGTATCATCCTCGGTCCGACCATCTTCAGCTGCTTCACCATTGACCTTCCCGCCATCATAAGGTCAGAAGTGGAGATGTTCTCTGCTAATTGCACTTCAGTACTATTTGTGACTCCTCAGATTCTGAAGCAGTCCATATCCAAATGCAGCAAAATCTGGACAATAGCCATACATGGGCTGACGAGCATCAATTAACATCATGTCACATAAATACCAGGTGACGACCATCTCTAAAAGGAGTGAATTGAACCGTCACTCCCTGACATTCAAATGGTGTTACATACTCTCAACATTCTGTGAGTTAACATCAACCAGAAACTGAACCGAACTAGCCATATAAATACTCTGACCATCAGAGCAAGTCAGGGGCTAGGAATTCCATTGCAAGTAACTCATCTCCACTCCCCAGAGCCCATCACCATTTACAAAAGCATGGGCCATGAGTGTGATGGAATACTCTCCACCTCTCTGGATAGGTGCAGCTCCAACAATACTCAAGAAACCTGACACTAGGACAAAGCAGCCAACTTGGACTGGTACCACATCCTTACACCCATATCCACTCCCTCGACCAGTCATGCTCAAAAGCAGCAGTGTGTACCATCTACAAGGTATATTGCAGAAAGTCACCAAAGTTGCTTAGGCAGCACCTTCCAAACTCAGGACAAAGGCAGCAGACACATTGGATCACCATTATCTGCAAATGTCCCTCAAAGCCTCTACCATCCTGATTCATAAATGTATTGCCGTTCCTTCAGTGTCACTGGGCCAAAATCCTGAAACTCCCTCCCTAACAGTATTGTGGGTATACCTACACCAAAAAACAGTTCAAGAAGGCAGTTCACCACCATATTCTCAAGAGCAACTTGGGACAGACAATTAATCCTGCCCCAGAAACTGTTGTTCACATCTCATGAGCTATTTTTTAAAAAAAAAATCAATCTCGCCATACCAGGAAGGGAAAAACTCCTGCGCTAAAAATAACTGATTGGCCATATCTCAATGCTGCATTTGAAGGGAAAAGCTCTTTAAACACCTTTAATAACAAGCAAACGTTAATGATAGCTGAATTGAGAAACAGTAACATTAGTAGATCTTATCTGTGGAGCAATTGCAGTTAGTAACAAAGGTCAAATCACGGGTTGCTATGGGATCAGCAGAATGGAGTGGTACAATCTTAAGACAAGCCATCACTAGACAGCAATGGACGAAACCATTAAATACTTAACAGTGCATGAAGGAAGCATTCACTGAGATGCACATATGAAAATCAGGAAGGAAGTACAGAAGCATAGAACATAAGAATTTAAGAATACCCATCATTTTCACGTTAGTCAGCTGCAATAGGTGGGTTCCAGTCTCATAGAAAACAAGAAATCCAAAAATTCAATTAATTTCAAATGATAAAGGCAGTTGAAACCTCCAGAGCATGTTTAGTTGTTCAGTTTCCTTTTTAATCTATATATCAGTGATTAAATAAAGACAGTACATTTGTGTGTTTCTATTGTGGTGTATTAAAATCTACAAACCCCACTCTGAAGTCTCTCTCACCCACTCTAACAGAAGTTATGTCAGGATAATTCCTATACATTGCCATGAAACCAAGTTCAATGAATTTCAATCTCACATATGTGTATCAGCTAGTGAATGAAGTTTTGTTTATACTCCCTCCAGTCTGATATTAACACCTCCATTACATGCCTGAAATGACTATGTAGTAAATATTAAGTGCACTAGGCCACAGAGAGTGCAGTGTGGCTTTATATAAGTGTGACCAGAAGTTGCGATGAACAGGAGATTCCCTCCTTAGCGAAATAGACACTTATAATAGCTATTTCATCACTATGGTTCCCAAAGGATCTGTGTTGCATATTTGTGGTGGAAGGATAGGTGATACCCGACAACATCTATCCAGCTTAAACACTGTTTCACTCTCCTTTCCTCCATTCTGTGTTGCTTAGCCCCTCCTCCTCCAGAATAAAGATATACCAAGATATGCCAATAGAGAATATCATTCAAGCCCTGGAATAGCTCTCAGTGTGTGGGAAATATTTCCAGTCTTGCAATCCCTGATGAAATGAAAACCTAGATAGTTGAAGTAGAATTGAAAAATATATAATTCCACAAAATTATCAGCTTCAGTTATCATTCCTTAAGCTTTTGAATATTCAAGCTTCAAAATCAGTCGCTGCTGATTCTGGAAGTTACAATTACTTACTTGAATCACCCTTAGCTACATCGCAAACAAAAGCAGAATATCTAGAGCTATAATACCCCTTTGTGCCAACCACCATGTCGTCAAAACAAACAAGTTCCCAGAATAGTATTCCAGAGAACATGAATTCAGACTAGGCCAAGAAAGTTTAAAATAATAAAATATTATTCGTAATGGTGATGGTGATGTTGCACAAATAGTTTTATTCCTCTGCAGAATTTCTTTTAAAGACTAAAATATCTGGAATTTTAAATGTATTGAAAGACTTGACAGTTCTTTGAGAGCTTTGACAGTTCCAATGATTTCATGAACTTCTCTGACACTTTGATGTGTACCTTCAACAATTCTAAAGGGTGTCTGACCACTCTCCTTCCACACCCCACCCCTGCTACCACCATAAGCAAAAATGGTTACTGCCACTTCTTCCAGCCCAAACATCCCTACCCCCAAAAGGTGTCCCAGCACCTTATCCAAAGGGATATCTTTTTTTCTTAAAAGGGGTACCCTGGCTATCTAATTATTTGAACAAAGTTCAGACCTATTCTCAGCTGTCTTGGTGGGTAGGACTTGCGATTTCAAAGCATTGCTGCTACTATCGCCACAACAAAGAAGCTCTCCACTGTGGTGAATATTCACACACATTCTAGCACAATGTTCTTATTATAATTAATTAAAAATTACCAAAAATGTTATTCAAACAATTCAAAATGAAATTAAATTTATACCGAAAGAATATCTGCTTTATTGCCATTCAATAAGATCACTGCACATCTGGTCATGATCTCAACTCCAATTTGATCTCTGCCTCCCACTAACCTTGACTTTCATGTATATTAAAAAATCTGTCTAATGCAAACTTGAATAAATTTAATGATCCGGTTATATGTGTTCTGGGGAAGAGAAATTGCGTAAATGATCATCAGGAAAAAAACAATTCTCCTCATCTCTGTCTTAAAGCAGAAACTAACTGAATTAGCGGTTTCAGTTTAAACTCTTTTAACTTGAAAAGACAATTTAAAATTAAGTAGTCCCTTAGATTCAGTCTTTCCCCACAAGAAGAAACATCCTCTCTTTTAAGTCCCCTCAGGACCTGAGATATTTCAATAACATCACCCCTCATTCTTCTCAGCTTCAATGGGTATAAGTACAAGCTGTTCAGTGTTTCTTCATGAGAAAAGTCCTTCAACCCAGAAATTGGTTCAGTGAACCACCTCCAAACTGCTTCCAGAACAACTAAAAACAAAGAACTGCAGATGCTGGAAACCTGAAACAAAAACAGAAATAGCTAGAGAAACTCAACATGTCTGGCAGCATCTGTGGACAGAAAGTAGTCTTAGGGTCAAGTTCTTAAGAAGGGTCACTGGACCCAAAACACTGACTCTGCTTTATTTGCACAGATGCTGCCAGACTTGTTGAGTTTCTCCAGCAATTTCTGATTTTATTCCAGAATGACTATATGCTTTTCTAAACAAAAAAGACAAAAACTACACAGTACTCCAGATGTAATCTCACCAACGTCCTGTGCAGCTAAAGAAAGAGTTCCCATTTTTATGTGGATTTCCCTTGCAATAAACACCAACACACCTGCATTTCCAAACATTTGCTGTACCTGCAAGCTAACATTGTGTATCTTGTATCAAAATGTCTCTGTACCACCAATTCCTGCGATCTCTCCATTGAAATTGTAAAGTGCACTCGCACATGCCAACCAATGCCTGAGTGCTGCAATAGAAGCTCAACCTGAAGCTTGCAATCTCAGTTTACTGCCACGTAAACTCAGACCACTGCCATTAAAGTTGTGAATATCAGTTGATATGATCAGCTGGGAAGTGGCAGAATGGCTCCCTTCTTCCTCTACTCCTTGACTAACAACAACATGCAATTTTATTTCCAAGCAGCATGCATTGCATTTTGATTTGAACATACGAGAGGGACAGAAAGAGAGAGAGAACGCCCACTCAGGTAATTCCCCTTTTGCATCACTTCTTCTCTGTCTCACTGGCCATGAAAAAAATGGTACCTTAATTCACCAAAGAATGTTAGCATCACCTGCTCCCTCCTCATAAACTGAGCAATGCCTCAATGATGGTCACAGCAAGTTTCTTCCAGGTCCATGTACTAAGTATAACATAGTACGCAGCTGGAGGAACGCAGCAGGTCAGGCAGCATCAGAGGAGCAGGAAAGTTGATGCTTCGGGTCGGGACCCTTCCTCAGAAAATTGAGAAATTGTGTTGTCTCTGACTCCAGTATCTGCAGTTCTTGCTATCTCCATGTATTAGGTACAATTGGTTATGACTGAAGTTGTTCTGTTCTCAGCCAAGATCCTCTGTCCAAAGTGATAGTGTCTACTGGCTTGCTCTACAACTAGCTGAATATAAAAGTGCTGTCTGGATGTTTTCCAAGTGTGGTCAGGAGATGTTTATTTATATTTCTCTAAGTCGATTGCCTCCAATGGGTTCTTTCAGACAACCTGACTTTATGTTTAAAGACTTTGGAATTTATAGGGAAATGTTCGGCAATTTTAAACAAAAACAAAAATTGTTGGATTCACTCAGCAGGTCTGGCAGCATCAGTGGAGAGGAACCAGAGTTACTGTTTCGGGTTCAGTTACCATTCTGAAGTGGCAGACGTGAAGAAGGGTAAAATGGTTGGTTCACTATTATGTGGATGATTGGATGTTTTATTGAATCAGGTTGGTCTGAATTTTAGTATTAATTTTTATTTTAATTTTTAAGCCAAGAAGACGCTATGATGGTTAGTAACAAAAAGAAAGTAATGTGTGGAAGTGCTGGTGAAGGTAGATAACATTCCCTGGCATCAAAATTGGAAGAATTGAATATGGATAGCTTGGATATAAAAGACGAGATGTGCTGGCTGCTTTCTCCCTTCCTTTTCCTCAGGGGATTGTTGAATAGGGTGTGCAAGGGTGGTCCCCTCACAACACTGCGTTGATGTAGTATGTACCAGACCACCATGAATTGTGACAGACACCACTGAATAATGCACGGTTGCTCGACATCATTTCCAACAGTTATAAAATAGCCAGATGCATTCCAAAGCTCTGTTCAAATGGATTTTTTTTTGAGGCAGCATGGCTTTTATTGTATCCACTGCCCAGATGTGGGCGGTGCATAGTGGCCATATTACCAGGGGTTAGACAATGTCCTGATTTTTCATGGTGGGCCAAATTCAGAACTTAAAAGGTTAAACTGGACCTACAGGGTATAGCCAACACAGTCCTCCTGATGTTTATGCTCTTGAGCCAGTTCTTGTCAACTAAATTCTTAATCAGATATGCTTTTCTATTTTCTCTTAAATGCATCTATACTATTCATTTCAACCAGGTTCTGGGGTACCAAGTTCCACTTCTTTGAGGAAAGAAGTTTCTTCTGAATTCCCTGTTGATTTTCATGGTGATGATCTTATACCGACAGTCTCTAGTTATGGTCTTTCCACAACAGGTAACATTCTCAGTGACCAGTCTATAAAACCCTTTCATAATTTTAAGTGGTTAATTAGGTCCTTTTCAGCCTTTTTTATGAAGAAAAAAGGACTCGGACTGTCGATTCTTTTCTGACGCATATCATCGCATTTATCATTCTTGTGTATCTTCTCTAACACTCTCCATTGCCTGAATATCTATTTCACAATACAGTAGACAGAACCACGTCATTGTCTTCGGCTCTCCCTTGATTCGAGGTCTATACAAGGTCACAATTCCACAAGGTGTCCATTAAGAGTGTGTAAAGTTGACCAGCACCAGCTTATTAGGAACTGGATTGACAGCTTTGAAAACATTTCATCTTATTAAAAACAGTTCATGTGTTGAGGAAATTCTCCTGCACAGCAATTATGTTTTTATGATTGACAATTTCCTACCTTACTGAGAATTTCAACTCTCCATCTGTCCTGGCAATTTGAAGATCCAGAGTTTTTGTTCTTAAAATCATTCTTGTATGGCAGCTCCTGCATTGGCTACCAAGTTGAGTCAGATCATGGCCCACTTCTCTGATGTCCTGCCTTCATTCCTACACCCTCCTCCATCACAAACAGGCCCACAAATCCGGTTCTTCTCCTGTTAGGTTTCCATCATGAGGGAAGTATCAACCAGTTCCCCAGTTCACTTTGAGGGCAGGTTCACAATCTAGAGATGAGCTTCTCTGTGAAATTCCTGCCATTTGGCTCATTGCTCATCTCATCATTCAATGGCATGCATATCTACTAAGTCTCACTGGTAAACAAACAAAGTCAAATAAATATTTAATACATCTGTTATCTCTCAATTGCTACCTTTGGTATTATCCTGTCTGTCCCTTAATGATGCTATTCTCATCATAGCCTTTCATTTTTTTTGTAATGATACAGCTGTGATGATACTATGGCTTTAAGAGGTGTTTTCTGTCCTTTTTTCTTTGAAGAGAGGTTTTAAGAAGGGATGCCAAGCTGTCTATTTTAAGCCAATAAAGTAAACAGCTTGAGGCCTTGGGTTTCTGTTAAGAAGCAGCATGAATGGGTGGAGTCAGGCTCCCACAGAATGAGGGTTTTAGTGTAGCTTTCAGTAGTTGTTGGGTTTTTGAAGTTAGTTGTGGAAGCTGTTACATCTCTCTCCGTTACAGCAAAAATCTGGAGATCTCCTTCTGCTGCCAGAATTGCAATGTCAGACAATCTGTTTTACTGAACTTGCCAAGGGTGTGTTTATGGGATGCTACGAGATTGGAACAGTAGTTAAATAATCTTTTATTCTGTTAATTTTTCCAATGGAGTTAAAGTTATACCAATTATTCTTTCTTTGGTTTGTATTTTAACTGTAGGGTGAGAATAAAGTGTGTTTTGCTGATAGGCAAGTAGTGTAGCCAATCAAATTACCTCTGGAACACAACACCTTACACTTGCCTTCAAATAAGATTAAAGTTAGGGTCTAGGATATCTCCTTGATATATTTGAAGTGGGTTTGGTCTGGGCCATAATACAATGAACTGCTGTAGAATGATAGCATTATGACTGTTGCAAGGATATCAGGCAATGAAGTTTATGGTCACTTACTAGTCGGATACTGACAGAGTGGAATCCCTTGTCATTATGCTATATCACAGAATTTACATGTGACACTAACAATGCAAAATCATGCAGTCAATGGCATCCCGACCAAGTTTGCACTCCATGCAAAGCTAAGTGCTCACACTATCTGCCTCTCTCTGCCGAAGACAGGATGAAACCCATTTGACTATCCTGGAAAATAAAATTCTCAGTGACATGTCTTAAGCAACACTGAGAGCTAATGGTGAGATAGTGCAAATATTTCTTGCTTCCAACTGGAAAGATTCAAAGTTTAGAGGTTTATGACCATGGTCACCTTTATAGTCACTGGGAATGCCATCTCCACTCCACTGTGAGGTTGAAGGTGAGGCTGTAGCAGGAGCAAATTATAGTGAGGCCCCCTTGGCGAAGTGGAAATACTAACATTCTGTTTCTCACTGAGATAACAAGGTGTAGCGCTGAATGCACACAGCAGGCCAAGCAGCATCAGGGGAGCAGGAAAGCTGATGTTTCAGGTCTGGACCCTTCGTCAGATTTTTTCTGAAGAAGGGTCCAGACCCGAAACGTCAGCCTTCCTGCTCCTCTGATGCTGCTTGGCCTGCTGTGTTCATTCAGCTCTACACCTTATTATCTCAGATGCTCCAGCATCGGCAGTTCCCACTATCTCTGTTCTCCACTGAGGGTGGGCAAGAAAACTGATCACTGATTGTTTCTTTTCTGTTTTTTCTGCACTGTACCACCTCTGCTCATTCTCCCTGTCAACCTATTGGTCAAATGGATACAGAAGTACATCCACTTCTTGGAGCATGTGATCTGTATAAAATCCTTGAAGCCAAAAAAAAATCCTTTTGCTCCTCCACACTCTCTAAAATAACTATGAATCACACGGTGGTTCAGTGGTTAGCACTGCTGCCTCACAGCACCAGGGACCTGCGTTCAATTCTAACCTTGGGCAACTGTCTGTGTGGAGTTTGCACATTCTCCCCATGTCTGTGTGGGTTTCCTCCCACGGTCCAAAGATATGCAGGCTAGGTGGATTGGCCATGCTAAATTGCCTGTAGTGTTCAGGGATGTGTAGATTAGGTGGGTTATAGGGGAATGGGTCTGGGTGGGATGCGCTGAGTGTTGATATGGACTTGTTGGGCCAAAGGGCCTGTTTCTACACTGTAGGGATTCTATGAAACAATCATTGCAATAGAAATCAATCAGCAGAAAATCTGAATTCAATGGTTCTTTTGACTGGTACTGCCAGGAATCCTGCAGTTAAACTTGTGTTAAACTATGCAGGATTAAAAGAGGGTGTTAGCACGAATGTTCAGCTCCAAAATCATAGCACTGATGTCAAAACATGTTACACTCTGGTTAGCAATACAATGTGCTTATCTGTACACTTCCTGTGCATGGTACCAGTGGCCTCACCAAAAAGGTATCTGACAGAGCCACTATCACAAGAGCGCATGTGCACTACAGATGCCATTTTCAAGGCAAAGCAACACCCACAGCATTGAAGTAATTGCCAAACATATTTTGCAGCTTTTAACCTTGTTTTCACCATCATAAAAGTATATACCTGTCAAACAGGAACTGTGCTATTGTAATCAGTCTCTTTGCCAATGACTGGGAAATCAGCAGCTATTAACTCAAAAATTTAAGTGGAGAAATATGAAATGCTGGAAAGAGAAAAGAATGCCTAATAATTTAGGTGTAAGACCCTTAGTCGCCAAGTTTTGAAGAAAGTTCTTTGATCTGAAAGAGGAACCTGTTTAGCAAATCCACCATTTCTGTTTTATTTGACTGGACAGAATTTTCAGATTACTTTTCTTTTAATTGATAACAGTGCAACTTATGCAGCAACTATATGTTATTTAATAGTAATTTTTTTATTAGAAATTACTTCAATGTAAGACAGGACATAAATAGCTAATTATGATACGAGAGATATGAGAACTCAGCTTCTTTGACCAAAGTCCCGATCGGGAAAATGATCAAATTATAATTGCCATATTTACAAAAAAATTGGCATTGGTCATTGTGTTGGTTCTGTAACTTATTCAACTTTTGCCGTGAGCCCTTGCTGTCATATTCTAATACGAACACATAAGCCGTATGTCAAAATCCCAGTTTAAAGCTCAAGGACAACAGTGATCACAACATCTGGCCTGTGATGCTGCGACCCTCTCTCCAATCCACATTCCCTCCAATTGTTTTATTACTGGGAACAAGGGATCCAGATTTAGTTCCATGAACAAAAACAAAGTTTGAAATCTAATTAAATTCTCTTCCATTACCACCACCCCCAAAGCTTTATTACTACTGCAGAACTCAGGTGAAGATAAAGGAATATCTCATAATAGGAACTATTATTGCCTTCCTAACAAGGTTGATTTCTTAACAAGCTCAATTAAAACAGATTAATAACCCATATATCGCTTTCTTGTTCGTGGAACCTTCAATTGTGCAAGAAAAATAATCTATTAGCTACGAAGTGTTGTGCAACATCTCAGAATGTTAAAGATGAGACATAATGAAAACAATTATTTTAAATAAAATTGTGACTTGGAATGAATGAGTCAAATGATGAATAAATTAGTTGCTTATCAGCATCTTTAAATAAAAGGTCAATATTTTGGGCTCAATTCAACGTAGCATTCAGTGAGGGAATGACATACACTTATATAGGGATAGAGAGAAATATAACAATGAAAGGTAGAATTAATAAAGGGGATTCTATTGCTTTTTTTTCCTTGCTTAGATGTTGTTTTCAAGTTTATTGCAGGGGTAAATGAATGTGACAATTCTGGGATTGGGAGGACAATTATTTTTTAAAGAATGCATCTTGCTGGTATTTTATCCCTTCTCTTCCCACTACTAACTACATGTCTCAATTATTTTTACCTTACCAAACTGCTCAGAGATATTATGAGAGGCCTGGGGAGCAGTTGGGACTTGAACCTGGGTCTCCTAGACCAAAGGTAGGAATAGTACCACAATGCCATGAGAATCCTAGTTACATGATACAAATGTGTTACAGGTTTCTGTCACTGATAATGAAAGACAGCAGCAAGAATAATCAGAACTGTTTCAGAGTGATGGTAATATTATCAACTACAAAACAATTAACCTCATATCATCAAGCTTAACCTAGCCTCTGCTTAAATCATAAGTCCAACTGACACAGGTTAATGTTTATAACATGTGCATTATTTGTCCAAACCCTCCGTGGCATTCACACAATTGAACTGTTATTAAATTAACCAGCTGAGCTGCATTGATGATAACAAGGTGTAGAGCTGGATGAACACAGCAGGCCAAGCAATATCAGAGGAGCAGGAAGGCTGACTTTTCGGGCCTAGACCTTTTTTCTGAAGAAGGGTCTAGGCC
>NC_063340.1:46540103-46599395 GCF_021869965.1 Rhincodon typus | reverse complement strand
TTTTTTTCTGAAGAAGGGTCTAGGCCCGAAACGTCAGCCTTCCTGCTCCTCTGATGCTGCTTGGCCTGCTGTGTTCATCCAGCTCTACACCTTGTTATCTCAGATTCTCCAGCATCTGCAGTTCCTACTATCTCTGAGCTGCATTGATGCCCATTTGCGTTCATGGAATTTGTAACATATCCATTCTTTCTGTCTGCTCTCTTTTCTAAGGACAGGGTTGAAACAGATAGTTTATGTACGGGGATATATCTACAGCAAATAAATAAATTTAGTTTCAGCCGCTCTAGGCCTCTCGTGAACTGTCCTAGATTTGTTTTTTAAAGTTGCATATGAACTTTACCAAGTGGGCAAGTTGGAATGTCATGCAATTTGTCAACTTGGTCCTGCTGAATCATATAAATAGGGTTGTAGTAAGGTTTTAAACTAATTAGGTAGGGGATGGTTCAATTGAAGGGCAAAGAAAAATGAGAGAGTAGAGTTGCAGGTGGTGAAGAGACAGATAGTGTGACAGGAAGAGGTCGAAAATATATGTAAATAAGTGAAGCAGAAGTTAGAACCACAGTAATAATAGTAAATAGTCAAATCCTAAGGCTTTTTATCTGAAAGCATGCAACATTTGTAACAAGGTAGATAAGTTGACAGTACAGATGGAAATAGATGAACGATTTAACAGCTATTGCAAAGACATGGTTGCAAGGTGACCAAGGCTCGGAACTCAATATTCAGAGGTATTTGATGTTCCAAAATAATAGGCATAAAAGAAAAGCAAGTAGGATAGTTTTGTTAATAAAGGAAGATACCAGTGCAGTGGTGAGTAGTGATAAAGGTGCAATAGGTCAAGATGTGGAATCGGTTTGGGAGGATATAAACAATAGCAAGGGAAAGAAATCACAGTTGAGGGTCATTATATCAGACAGGAAACCAAGTGTAGGGATAAATGGGTACTTGCCTTTCAGGCAATGACTAGAGGGGCATCCAAGGATTCGTGCTTAGACTGTGCCTAAGCACAGTATTTATAAACAACCTGGATGAGGAAATGAAATGCGACACTTCCAAATTGTTGATGACACTAAACTGGATGGATCGTGAAACAAAAACAGAAATTGCTGGAGAAACTCAGCAGGTCTGGCAGCATTTGTGGTAAGAAAGCAGAGTTAATGCTTCAAGTGACTCTTCCAGCAACTCTTCATCAGAACTGTTAGTAGCTTGGAAAAGGTGGTACAGTCAGTTTGGGTACAACGTGATAGGTCCGTTCTCGTGTGATCTTGTGTTACAAGAAAATCGTGCGTTAGCGGCACCATTTAAACTAATGGGTTGGAATCACATTATCACCAATACTGGTAAGGAAAGTTCGCACTCTACAAATAGTGGCCTAAATTCATCAATAGCGTTAAAGTCAATTCGCATTGAAGAAACACACATTATAGCAGAACCAATTGTATTTATGCTAAAGCTGGAGGTGGGAGGGAAGAGGAATGGGACAGGTGAGAGGATAGGTGGAGACAGAACCCAGAGAGAGAGAGAGAGATATGAAAGGTGTAGGTAAACAAGAGATTAGGGATAGCAGGCCAGGACAGAAGTAAAGCTTAGTAAGTGATAAGAGCTAAGAGTAGGAGAAAATGGGAAAACTGTACTGATTGCAACACAGATAATGTAATAATAGGCCTGGGAATACATGTAAATGGTGACTGTGCTAAAAGAAACCCATGTCATAACAGGACTGGATGTGGGATGGGTAGAAATATGTAAAGATGGAATCAAACATTAAAAACTCGATGTTGGGTCCTAGAGACTGCACTATTCTCAAGGGTCAAATGAGATGTTGTTCTTTGAGACTGCACTGAGGCCCACTGGAACACTGCAGCAGGCCTAAGACAGAAATGTTGGTGAAGGAACACAGTAGTGTGCTGAAGTGGCAGGCAACTGGAAGCTCGGGGTCATTTTTATGGACAGAATGTAGATGTTCTGTAAAGCAGTCACTCAGCCTGCTTTTATCTCCCCAGTGTAAAGGAGATCACACTGTGAACAGCGAATACAGTACAATACAGATTGAATAAAGTACAAGTAAATCACTGTTTCACTTGCAAGGTATGCCTGGAGCCTTGGACAATGAAGTGGGCAGGTATTACACCTACTGAAATTGCGTGGGAAGGTGTGGGAACGGGAGAGGAGTGGACCAGAGTGTCCTGGAGGGAATGGTCCCTGTGGAATGCTGACAAGGAAGGGGAGAGGGAATGTGTATCTGATTGTGACACCCCATTGGAGGTGATGGAAATGATGGCTGACAATCCTTTGGATGCTGAGGCTGATGACATAGTAAGTGAGGACTAGGGGGACCCTATCATTGCTGAGGGAGGGAAGGGAAGGGGTGAGGGCAGAAGTGCAAGAGCAGGGTTGAATACGACGAAAGGCTCGGTCAACCATGGTACTGGGGAATCCTTGGTTGAGGAAAAAGGTGGACATTTCTGAGACCCCTGGGGATAGTGGCATCATCAGAACAGATGCAACAGAGATAGATAACGGTTTGGAGTCCTTACCGGAAGCAGGGTGTGAGGATGTATAGTACAGGTAACTGCAGGAGTGGATAGGATTGTAGTGTATATTGATGGCCAGCCTATTGCCAGAAATCGAAACCGAGATGTCGAGGAAAGAAAGAGAGGAGTCAGAAATAGATCTGATGAAGGTGAGGGCAGGGTGGAAATTATAAGTGAAATTGACAAATTTGTCCACCTATCTGCTCACCTCTCTCCTTCCATCAGCACTCACTACCCGCCCTCCCTCCCCCCAGTTTTGGCTTCAGCTTAAATACCGCCTTTTTCTAGTTACTAACAGTTCTGTTGAACAGTCACTGGACTCGAAACGTTAACTGTTGTTGGCTTATCAGGAATGTCTAAACAGATTAGGCCTTTATGTATTACGATACAGAAGAATGCAGGATGATTTTATTGAACAGTACAAGATTCTGAGTGAACTTGACAGGGTAAATGTTGAGAAGCTATTTCCATTTGTGGGGCAATCTCGAATTAGGGGACAGTTACAGAATCAGGAAAAACTCATTTAATACTGAGATGCAAAGAAATTTCTTGTCCTAGAGGGTAGTGATTGTCTGCAATTCTCTATCCCACAGAGTTGTGAAGGCTTTAGCACTGAAAGTACTGAAACAGGCAGTAGATAAATGTTTGAAATATCAGGGAATTGAGGACTATGATGAGCTACGATGAAAGAGTTGAGGCCTGGCCAGATCAGCCGTGATTTTATTGAATGGCAAGGGGCTAAAAGGCCCACTCTTGTCCCCATTTCTTATGTTTCTCTGTCACCCTACTAGCAATGCAAATCATGTGAACCAAATGGGTTTCACATCATTACCCATCATCTGTGTACCTTAATTCTACAGGGTTTTGCACAGCAGAGATGAAAATAATGTTAGACTTCAGCGGACATTGTCCACATGCAATAAGGCTCTGCAGCAAAATGGTAGATTAAAAGTGGACCTTTTACAAAATTAGACTATTTCTAAGTTTCTATTATGTAAATTGTGGCTCTACAATTAAGTAAAATAAATGATCAAGATATATAATGTACTTACTTTCACACAGAGCAAACAAGATTTTTTGATGCTAATGCTGAGAAAATATTTTATCCCGTCTAAAAATACTATTGTATAAAACACTCTTTAGGCCTCATGTTCATGCTTTAAAGGGAAGTGGGGTATTTTCCATCTTACACCAGAATTGCGGAGCTACTTACTGAACAATGTCTACTTGCAACAGGATTAACTGATATCAATGCGTAATTTATTCAGTTTTTAAGTGTCAGTCATGTTGCATGTTTTCTCTCGTACAATTGTATGCAACTGTAATTCCATAATTTTACTGCCTTCTGATTAATCATATCCCTTTCTTTTTCCATGCCACATTCATTATTTGGCAAAAATAGGCTTAAACATCTTCAAATGTGAACTCCAAATACCCATTTACCTTATTGTTTTCCTTTTAAATACATAAAGCAAAATCACAAACTACCTGGGGTAAGTTTGATTTTGGGTGATGGTGTGAAACAGGCTTAGAATAGATCTTGGGGAAATAAAATTGACCGCAATATTCACAAACAAATTGCAAAGCAGAACAATTATGGGTCACACAAAAGACAGAGTTCAACAGAATACAGGGGAAAAAAATGAAAAACTAGGCAGATCTGACAGCATTTGTGAAGAAAGAAACAGAGCTAATTACTTTTTATTAATCAGAAACTAAACACTAATGCGACTCAATGACTGAATAATGACACAAGTAAAGTGAGTAAGAAAGGCAAACATAAAGTATACAGACAGCCAGAAAGTGAATGATAAGAGAAAATACTGAGGTTAGAAATAAAGTAAAACAAAATTAGAAGTCAAAGAGAAATTATGAACTTTAATTATCAAAAAGCGCAGAACAAAATAGTAGAATATTTGCAAAACACACTTATAAAAAAAGCTAAGATTGGCATATGGCCAATAAAAATAGATGGGGTAATAATACAAGCAACAATGAATAAATGACAGAAATATCAAATAATGGTTTTGATTTGGTATTTAGGGAGGAAATATAACATAAATGGACAAAGGCCACTGAACTTTGCAGTATGGGTATATGTGGGTGCCCTCATACATGAACCACAAAAAGGTAATCTGTTGGTAATACAAGTGCTGCGCACTATAAACGGGATGTTGCTCGTTTGTTGCAAAACGAATGGAATATAAAAGCAGAAATATTTTACTGCAGTTGTCCAGGGCATTGGTGAAACCACATCTGAAGTATTGTGTGCAGTTATGATGGTCTCCTCATTTAAGAATGGAGATACTGCACCAGAAGAAGGATTACACAACTGATACCTGGGATTAAGGGGTTAATTTATGAGGAATGGCCGAAGAGATTGGGGCCTTTATCCATTGGAATTTGAAAAAATGAGAAGTGATCTCATTTAAACCCGTAAGATCCTGAGGGATCTTGACAGGGTTGATGCTGAAAGGATGTTTTCCTTTGGGATAGTGACTAGAACTAAAAGGATACAGGTTAAACAAAAAGGGGTCTCCCATCTAAGATGGAGATGTGGATTTTTGTTCCTTCTCAGAAGGTTTGAGTTTACAACATTTTCTTCTCCAGAGAGGAATGGAAACAGGATCATTGAATACTTTTTAGGGCAGGCTGCTTTGATTCTTGACTAACAAGGGAATCAAATTGTATAAGAAGCAGGCAGGAATGTGGAGTTAAGGCCACAATCTTAACAAATGGCATAGCAGACTCAAAGGACCAAATACTACTTTTAATTTATTTGTTTGCATGAATAGGTAATCATGATAACGAGATGAGTAATAAGAAAACTGCATTTTAAAAAATGAATGGGGGAGGTTGTATAAAATAATTTAATCGAACTCAAGTAGGATGAGGCCCCTGATCCAGATGGAGTGTATCTGTACAAGTTAAAATAATGTCAAGAAGACAAAGCAGAGGCATCATTATATATTATTTATATAGAAAAAGGTATGATGCCAAAGTATTGGCGGACAGATAAATTTAAGGAAACAAAACATTCAAAGAATTACAAACGAAACAGCTTTACATCAAAGTAGGAAAACATGCACATTTGCGGTTACAGTGTGGTCACAGGAAGAACTCACAATGGCCTACCCCTTCTGTCTGTAAAAATCATGGTCGGGGGTGGTGCTGCATTGCCAAGCAGTTGGAATACTGCCAATGGTCATAGTGCTATACAGGATCCACCAGCCTGTTTTTCCAACAGGCAGGCCCATAAAACTGCACTTCTAAAACATTATAATTATAATAATGAATGGACAACATGTATTTCAAGAAGGAAAATCTTGCTTGATCAATTTTGCTTTTTTTTGAGGATGTAACATAGAAAGAAGTCAATGGTAATAATCTGGATTAAACTGACCTGGAAATTCAAAGGCTTTTGACAATACTCCGCAAGAGGATGATGAACAAAGTTAGACAATGTGAGACAAAGGGCTAAGGTGAATTCAATTGTTGGCTGGTCTTGAGACATGAAGACAGAGAACGGGAGTGAAAGATGTTAATTATATTTTTAAGAAACACAGTTAAATGGCATTGTTTATTTGAGTACCTAATTGAGTTATAAATAGAAACTGGAGCCTGGGCTGCAACATTAACCCACAAATTGAAACTTTAATTTAATAAGTTACCTTTGAAATTTTGTCCTTAGTTTACAGTTTACAAAGGGTCTATCGTTTGATTAATCCGGTCAAATTTAGTTAAATTTAGCTTCATTGTTCCTGTTGTTTAACAAAACAGCATAAATAGAAATTGGTTCAGGTTATTTAAAATAGTAGAAACTGCTGAGACTTTTTGGTATTCAGTATAAGGTAGGTGTATGAAATTCTATATTTTGTAAATAACCGATCATCAAGAAAAGGATAAGCATCCAGTTTCATTTTACACCTATGGCTTGGGATCCAGTTAACAAAGGGGCAGTTGTTTAGAGTAGCAGGAGATAAAAGTGGAGTTCTGCGAGAAGTCATTCCGGGGCAACTGCCATTCCCAATTTGTGTTAATGTGCTGCATTTTGGAACCAAAAACACAGGCCACGTGTTTAATCAGTGGGCAACTCCATGGGTACAGATTGCCCAAATAGAAGGGCTTCACCCGAACCACAGGGTATACTATGGATGATAGTATAAGGTAGGGGTGGAGGTTAGATCGACCTTAGGTTTAGGGTAAAAGTTCGGCACAACATCGTGGGCCGAAAGGCCTGTACTGTGCTGTACTGTTCTATGTTCTATGTTTCTATAATACTTTCAGGTGCAGTCTCCCCACACTGCAGAAGCCCCAGCTGACATAGGTAGAATGCTTAGGGGAGCAAGCACTTAACAGGCCAATCAAATAGCTCAGCTATGCGCTAGCAGGAATCCACACTCCACCTTTTCTGCTGCTGCCTTCCTGTACCATTTCACCCATCTCCCATCCCATTGCCTTTAGAGAGCTGGAAAAATTGAACCTACAATTTCTAAATTTGCAGATGATATCAAATTTTATGTGTGTGTATATGTGGGGTGTTATTCAATACTGAGGAAGACTGCAATAAATTTCTGAAGGATATTAATGAACTTGAAGACTGGGCAAATAGTTGCTAAATGTACTTCAATACAGATAAATGAGGTTGTACATTTTGTCAAGGAACTTAGGGAGGTCACCTATGACTGGATGTTATGAGCTCAGATGGGTAAAGAAACAAAGGAATCTTAGAGAAACAAAATCACAAAAAGTTTGCATCACAAGTTAGCAACACCAGTATAAAAAAACAAGCCAAGGTAAGAATTACAAAATGGGGATATTATGTTCAAGCAATATCGAATCTTGGTTAGATCACACATGGAGTGCTACGTGATGTTCCAGTCACAGTTATTAGAAATTGGGATACAAAGACACTGAACAGGGAACATAGAAACTTTGCAAGGATGTGAGGATATGAAGAAAAAGAATGCTTGGAAAAAAATGCTGAGGGGGTGACCTAATAGACGCTTTCAAATTGTAAAAGATTTTGATAGAATGGATACACAGAAAATAGTTCGTCTTGTGGGAAACAACATAACCCAAGGTCATCAATATAAGATAGTCACCAAGGAATCCAATAGGGAATTTGGAAGAAACGTCTTCAACCAAAAAATGATAAGAATTTGCAACACGCTGCCATAGGGAATGACTGAAGCAAATAGCACAGATGATTTTAAGGGGAAGCATATGTCTGAAAAGGGAATAGATGGTTTTAAAGGTAAGTTTAGATAAGAAAAAATGAGACTCATATGCAGAATAAACTCAAGCAATGATGAGTTGAAAGTCCTGTTTCTATGCCATATATCTTATGTACTCCTATGTAACTTAATATTCAATAAGAGTAGCAGACCTTTTAGCAGATTTAGGCAGAAGGCAGAGTGTTAAAGGCTGTATTTCATCGATTGGAAATGGACGCTGAGAGGGATGTATAACAGCAGTTGAATCACTATCATCGGTTTTAACCATGGCCCTAAGTCAAACTTACCAATATCACTTCTGATCTTGGATATGGACACCAGCAAAACATTGCTAAACTGTGTCTAATGTTGGGAGTGTCAAATCTTAGCTCCGTGCCTAATAGAAATAAGCAAGTTGACTTGTACACATGTAAAAATCTGATGACAATTTCAAATGAGAACCTACTTTCTAGCGCCATGTCATGCTGCGATTTCTACAGCAGCTTCCCCAACTTGTTACGTGGTCAATTCCCACTCTAAGCCAGGGAAGGGAAACTTAGAGTGCTCGACACTGATTCAGTTTTCATTTACCTGCTAGTGGCCAGTAATAGCAGAGACCTGGGGAAAGATTTCTGCATATCAATTAGCATATATGCAACAGTGAATTGTACAAGAATATCTCCACGCACAAGAAAAAAATATAATCTAATTGCTCTGTATCTTCCAGCTTACTTTTCAAGTATTTCAGCCATCCAATGTCAAACTCCAGTCATTCTCAATTGGCCAGTTTTATTCTATTAAGTCTTAGCAAGGACAGTCTTCAGGCTATATGATTTCAAGGGCTTTCAACTCTGCCTGACACCTGTGCACTTCTAACACAGATCATAAGGCAGCAACCAACAGCAGGGAATCATGCTGACTTTTCCTACCTTAATCTATGGATATTAAGGCCAACTGTAGTACTCTTATCATGACACATTTTGAGTTAAGCTAGCTCAGGACGCCATTAAGACCAAACTTATCCAGTAAGGTGAGCACTTGAGCACAGTGTTCCTCGAATTTTTCTTAATAAAATTTCCATCATAACAGGCTAAAAATCAATGCATTTGTGGAAGAAAGCAGTAGGTGACACACTCGTGACCCTCTGCATTGGTAACTCTCTGCTAGCGACAAAACAAAGTGTTTTGCAGCTCAGAAAACAACTCACGAAAATGACTCTTCCCCACAGCAAACGTTCTGGTGTTCCAATATCATGACCTGTTGGATTAATACCCTAACAAAGAAAGATGGGAGAGTGGTATGTGGAGCATACAAGCAAACATGGACCTATTGAACTGAATGTCCTGTTTTACTGCTGTAAACACTTGGTGATTTAAATTGCAGTTTAGTTTTGTTACATTTATCACCAAGTCAAAATATGTGATATGTTGCCAGACTAGATCTCACCATGGCAGCATGACTGCTGAGAGAGGAGAACCATACTCTCAAGGAAAGAATTGATATGTATTGAATCTCTGAGATTGTTAACCATCAGCTGGAGTGCATTAATGAGGGAAACAAGCAAGACTTTGCATCATGCTGACAAGCACTCTCAGACAAACGTGAACAACATTTTGAAAAATAAATGGAAGAAATATTTGCAGAACAACCAGCAAAAAGATCAAGGATAGAGGACTGAATGGAAATATTACAGAGAACATTAGACAGAAAAAAGGATGTATATTTAGTGTGGGGAAAACAGTGTTCTAAGTGCAAGAAGCTGAATCACTTTGTATCAAGCTTTCAGCTAGAAAGAAGCAAAGCATATCTATAACGATGGCTCCCGAAGAGATGTCACCTAATGTTCTGGTGAATCATTCTACACCGTATAACAATTTAGCACCATCAGGTCTCTCTTTTCATTCAGATAGTGGCGAGCCTGTGAAATTCTCCATCACAGAAAGTTCTTGTGACCAAAACACCGAATGTTTAAAAAAAGTAGTTAGATGTAGTTAAAGCAATCAAGGGTGAAAGCAGCAACAGGGTAATGAGGTGGATGATCAACTAAGGTCAAATTTTATGGTGGACCAGGCTCGAAGGCTTATTCTTGTTTTTATTTCCATTGTTTGAATGTTTCAAAAGTGATAACCGGTTTACGATTGCAGGAGGGCATCAAGCAAATGGTAAATGCCACTTACACTGCTGTTTACATAACCTCTTGAGCTTTTGACGTGTGCAAAGTAGCTAAAGATGGAGAACCAATAACATTGAGGGCATATGGTGGAGCAATACACATCTCGAGGGCACAAATAAAGCTGAGAGTCCAATCCTGTGGGAGGAATAAAGATATGCAGTTCCAGATAGTAGGCATGAAGCAACATGCACTCATCTCAGATAAAGCATATCTAAAGCTTGGACTGATGACCTTACATGTGTCAGAAAAGATTTCCTTCATTTTGCAGGCCGCAAAGCCATTGGTAGCTGTGAAGACCCAAGAAGATGGCAAAAATGTTCATTAGGATCATGTTTTCCTGGTTAACATCATCTCTGAAGTAGATGACAGTCATCAATAAAAAGCTCTGTGAGGCAGTTGGTGATAAGCAAGTGAAAGCAGAGGAGGCACTCATCACAGAATTACACAGAAAAGGGCAATCAGAAAAAAGAACAGAAAGCAATTAGAATGAAAATGAAGATTCCCGGAGCCATGTACATAAGACGATAAGATCATAAGACACAGGAGCAGAAGTAGGCCATTCACATCATCGGATGTTCTCTGCCATTCAGTTAGATCATGCCTGATCTGATATTCTTCAACACCACTTTCCTGCCTTTTCCTCATAACCCTTGATTCCTTCATCTTAGCCTTCAGTGTACTTAATGACCTAGCCTCAACTGCCTTCTGCAGTAAGGAATTCTACAGATTTGCAGCCCTCTGGGAGAAAAAATTCCTCCTCAACTCTGTCTTAAATTTGCAACACCTTATTCTGAGATTATGCCCTCTCACCCTCGACTCTTCAAAAGGGGAAACAACTTTACTGCATCTACCATCTCAAGTCCTCTAGGAATCTTTTATGTTCCTCTAGGAATCTTTTATGTTTCAAGAAGGTTGCTTCTCAAGTCATTTATACTCAACAAGGACAGATCCAATTTAATCTCCTCATAAAACAGTCCTCCCAGTTCCAGTATCAGCCTAATGAACATTATCTGGACTGCCTCCAGTTCCAGGATATTTTTCCAAAGATAAGGAACTCAAAAATTGTTCACACTGCTCCAACTATGATCTGACCAGTGCCTGGCATAGGTTTAGCAAAATCTCCCTAACTTTTATACTTCATTGCCTTTGAAATTAAGGCCAACATTTTATTTGCCTTCCTGATTACCCAATGAAGTTGGATGCTAGCTTTCTTTAATTCATGGACAAAGAGTCACAAATCCCTCTGTTACATAGCATTCCACAGACTTTCTCCATTAAAATAATATTCAACTCTTCTATTCTTCCTGCTGAAATGCATAATCTCACATTTCCAACATTATATTTCACCTGCCAAGTTGTTGTCCACTGACTTAAACTGTCTAAATCCTTCTGGTGACTCTTTATGTCAACCTCACCACTTGCCTTTCCTTCTATTTTTGTGGGATCTGTAAATTTGGCATTCAATTTCCTCATCTAAGTTTTTCATATGTATTGAAAGTAATTGTGGCCCTAGCACTGATATCTATGACACACCACTATTTGCTGGTTCAGAGATAGTAAGAACTGCCAATGCTGGAGTCAGAGACTGAAGAAGGGTCCCGACCCAAAACGTCAGCTTTCCTGCTCCTCTGATGCTGCCTGGCCTGCCGTGTTCCTCCAGCTCCACACTATTTGCCGGTTGGCATCTTGTAAATGCCTTCCTTTTCTCAACTCTCTATCAGTTAGCCAATAGTTTACCTTTGCTAATATACGACAGCCAACATGATGGGTTGTTGTCTTATTAAGTAGCCTAATGTGTTGCATCTTATCATATGCCCTCTGAAAATACGAATGTATTAGATCCACTGACTTCCCTTTATTTATCCTTATTGCTGCCACTTCAAAAACTTCTGGTAAAATTGTCAGACATGATTTCCCCTTCATTAAACCATGCTTGATCACATTATGTATTTGTAAGTGCACTGCTGTTACATTCTTTCCAATGGAATCTAACATTTTCACAATAAAAAAGATGCTAACTGGACTATTTAACCTCTTTTTTTCTTCTCCTTCCTGTTTTAAATAAGGGCGTTAAATTGGCAGTCCAGAATCTAAGGATTCCTGGAAGATTACTGCCAGCTTTTGTTTTGGGAGCTGGACATTGCTGCTTGGCCAGCATTTATTGCTGGTCCCTAGTTGTCCTGAAGGTGAGCTGCCTTGTGGGACATTGCACTCTGTGTGCTGTAGGTTGACCCACAATGCCATTAGGGACAGAATTCCAGGATTTTGATCCAGTGACAGCGAAGGAACAACAATATATCTCCATGTCAGGATGGTGCAAGGCTTGGAGGGGAACTTGCGGGTAGTGGTGTTCCTATGTATTTGCTGCCCTGTCCTAGATAGAAGTGGTCTTAGGTTTGGAAGGTGCTGTCTAAGGATCTTTGGTCAATACCTG
The DNA here is from genome assembly GCF_021869965.1 of Rhincodon typus. Lineage (NCBI taxonomy): Eukaryota > Metazoa > Chordata > Chondrichthyes > Orectolobiformes > Rhincodontidae > Rhincodon > Rhincodon typus. The sequence continues at coordinate 46,587,038 of NC_063340.1, read as the reverse complement.
CAGTGCCTACTGTGGATAGTACACACTGCTGCTACTGAGTGTTGTGGTGGTGGGAGTGGATGCTAATTGATGTGATACCAATCAAGCTGGCTGCTTTGTCCTGGATGGTATCAAGCTTCCTGAGTGTTGTTGGAACTGCACCCATCCAGGCAAGTGGGGAATATTCCATCACGCTCCTGACTTCAGCACTTTAGATGGTGGACAAGTGAGTTTCTCACTACATATTTCTGGCCTCTGCCCTGCTTTTGTAGCGACAGTAGTTATGTGGTGAGTCCAGTTGAGTTTCTGATCAATGGTAAGCCCCAGTATATTGACAGTGTGGTATTTGGTCTTGGTAATATCATTGAATGTCAAGAGGCGGTAGTTAGATTGTCTCTTATTGGTGATGGTCATTGCCTGCCACTTGTGTGGTGTGAATGTTATTTGCCACATGTCAACCCAAGCTTGGATATTGTTCAGATCTTGTTGCATTTGAACACTGACTGCTTCAATGTCTGAGGAGTCACAAATGTGGCTGAACTTTGTGCAGTCATCGGCGAACATCCACACTTCTGACCTTATATTAGAGGAAAGGTCATTGATGAAGCAGCTGAGAAGGTTGGGCATCAGACACTACCCCGAGGAACTCCTGCAGAGATGTCCTGGAGCTGAAATGATTGACCTCCAACAACCACGACCATCTTCCTATGTGTCAGGTATGACTCCAACCACCGGAAAGTTTGCCCCCAATACCCATTGATTCCAGTTTTGCTAGGGCTCCTTGATGCCACGTTCGGTCGAATGCAGCTTGATGTCAAGGGCTGTCACTCTCACCTCACTTCTAGAATTCAGCTGCTTTGTCCATGTTTGAACCAAAGCTGGAATGAGGTCAGGAGCTGAGTGGCCCTGGCGGAACCCAAACTGGGAGTCACTGAGCAGGTTATTGCTGAGCAGGTGCTGCTTTATAGCACTGTTGATGACACCTTCCATCACTTTACTGATGACCAAGAGTAGACTGATGGGGCGGTAAATGGCCGGGTTGGATTGTCTTGCTTTTTGTGTACAAGACATAGTTGGGAAATTTGTTACATAGTCGGGTAAATATCAGTGATGTAGCTATACTGGAACAGCTTGGCTCGGAGCGCTGCGAGTTCTGGAGCTCAAGTATTCAGTAGTACGGCCAGAATGTTGTTGGGTCCCATTGCCTTTGCAGTATCCAGCATCCAGTATTCTTACTATCATGTGGAATGAGTCAAATTGGCTGAAGACTGGCAACTGTGATGCTGGGGACTACCGGAGGTAGCTGATAAACCATCCACTCAGCACTTCTATCTGAAGATTGCTGTGAATGCTTCTGCCTTATATTTTGCACTGACCTGCTGGGCTGTTCCATCTTTGAGGATAGGGATATTTGCAGAGCGTCTTCCGCTTCCATTGTGTTGTTTAATTTTCCACTACTGTTCATAACTGGATGTGGCTAGGCTGCAGCTCTTGGATCTGTTCTGTTGTTTACGGGTTTGCTTAGCTTTCTCTATCACTTGCCGCTTATGCCGTTTGACATTTAAGTGGTCCTGTTTGGTAGCTACACCAGGTTGACACCTCATTTTTAGGTAATCCTCGTACTGCTCCTGACATGCCCTCCTGCGCTCTCCATTGAACCAGGGTTGATCCCCTGGCTTGATGGTAATGGTTGAATGGGAGATATGCCGGGCCATGATGTTATCGATTATGTTGGAGTACAATTCTGCTGCTGTTGATGGCCCACAGCGCTTCATGGATACCCAGTCTTGAGTTGCCAGATCTATTCGAAGTCTGTCGCATTTAGCACAGTGATAATGCCACACAACACAACGTAGATTATTCTCAATGTGAAGGCGGGACTTTGTCTCCACTGGACTATGCAGCAGCAACTCTTACCAATACTGTCATAGACGGATGCTTCTGCAGCTAGCGGATTGGGGAGGATGACGTCAAATATGTTTTTCCTTCTTGTTGATCTCCTCACTACCTGCCGCAGACCCAGTCTCGCAGCTACGCCCTTTAGAATCCAAACAGCTTGATCAGTATTGCTGCTGCCAAGCCACCCTTGGTGATGGACATTGGAATCCTCCATCCTGAGAACATTTTTCTCCCTTGCTAGCCTCAGTGCTTCCTCCAAGTAGTGTTGAATATGGAAGAACACTGATTCATCAGCTAAGGGAGGATGGTACATGGTTATCAAGCGCTTTCCTTACCCTTTCCTTACCCTGGTGCCATGAGACTTCATGAAGTCCGCAGTCAATGCCGAGGATTACCAGCGCAACTCCCTCCTGACTGTATACTGTTGTGCCACCACCTCTGCTGAGTCTGTCCTGCCACTGGTATGGATGGATGGATGCCAGGCAGTCCATCAAGCTTCATTTCTTCATTGAGTCTTTGCAGCAATTGTTCCAACTAAGTAACTTGCTAGGCCATTTTAGAGGATAGTTGAGAGTTAACCACATTGCTGTGAGTCTGGAGTCACATGTAGGCCAGACCAGATGACGATCATGGAATTCCTTCCCTGGAGGATATTTGTGAACTAGATGGATTTTTGTGATAATCGACAATAGTTTCATGGTAGATAGTCCAATATTTTTATTGAATTAAAATTCCACCATCTGCCACAGTAGGCTAGAAACCTAGTTCTCCACAACATGAGCTGAGTTTATGGATTAATAGTCTCGCAATAATTTCAATCACCATCACCTCCCCTCAGTGCATCCACTCTCCCTCTGTAGCTTCTTTCTTTAATATCCTACAATGTATCCCATCAGGTCTAGAGGACTTTTCGCCCTTCAGCCCCATTAGATTCCCTTGTAATTTTTTTTTCTAGTGGTAGTTGTTGTATTTATGTCCTCCCCTCCTTTTGCCCCTTGATCATTCGATGCTGTTCTTCTACTGTGAAGACTGATGCAAAGTGTTTGTTCAACTCCTCTGTAATTTTCTCATTCCCCATTATTATTACATGATTGGCTTATCCCCTTCCTAGATTCCTTCTTCCTCACTGGAAGATGCTTTTGCTCTGAGCCGTGAACTATTTTCTTAAACATTTGCCATTGTTCCTCGACAATTTTTGCTGTTCACCCCCTTCTCTAGTCCACTCTAGCCTGGTCTGCACTCATTCATTTGAAATATACATGCCTCATGAATATCCATGGAAAATCACTGCTAGTAGATGCAGTCACAATACATCATTGAACAAGAATTAGTTTCCACCAGACTCAAACAGGTTACCACAATGTCAGTGCTTAGGTACTAAGACATCAATGATGAAGTTACCCTGCAGTGTGATGCCTGTGAGATGCGACTTGGAACAACTCTAATGCAGCAAGGGCAACCAGTTGCACTTGTAACCAAGGCATTAAAGCAACTTGAACAATGCAAAGCTCAGATTTAGAAAATGTGCCTGGTTATTGTCTTTGTGAAATTTTTAATCAACATGTGTTTGGGAAAGACAAAATGACAGTGGAGTCTGACCATAAGTACTTCTTCAAAACACCTTCCTCAAACTGTTGCTTTCAGCTCCAAACTATTTTCAAAAGAAAAGTTACTTCATTTACCAAGCTATTATCTCTGGATATAACATACAAGCAAGAGAAACAGATCTACACTCCCAACATATTGATGAGAGTAGCATTCTCGTAGCATTCTCTATAACCCATGCTGAGAATGCTGAGACAGTGTGTTAAATCTTTAATGAGAGGCAACAGTTTGAAGTCATCAAACCAGCAGTGACAATGAATCTGAAAGCCAAGCATCACAGTTAAATCAAGCAAACCAGGCAAATTGATGCATTGTCCTATGTAGTAATTATAAAATGATGACCCGAGACCATCAAGGATATACCTGTTGCTACAAAAGAGTGTGGAACATGCAGTAATGAAATTACAGCCCAAGAAGTCATCTTGAACAAATAAAACAGTCGTTATCCCTGAGGGAATGAGAAAAGAAATCTTGGAGCACATCCATGCAAACAACCAAGGAACTGAGTTCAGCCTAACAAAGCTACTGCAGTGCTGGTATGAGTAGTGAGGTAAGCAAGCTGAAGAACCGTTGATACTGCATGACTTCCCAAATAGACCAGGGTTGAAGCTTAAGAGTAGGTCTTTCAGTTTTGCAGCAACTCGTTATGCTGTTAGTGTTTGACAACTGGGAGTTAGACCCGATGATGTCATTGATGCCAGTAAGTTTGCAAAATGGCTGAAAACATAACTTAGTCATTACAGCATTCCTGATATTGAGATGAGTGACACTGATCCTCAATTCACAAGTGAAGAATTCAAGTACTTCACAAATGATTGAACAAGTCAACACCATACACTACCACGATCAAATGGAAAGGCTACTGTTGTCTTGAAAGTCATCAAAGGGATCATAAAGAAATTCAGCAAATTTAGTACAGGCCTGTATGTGGCAATACTTGAGTGGAGATTATACACCTACTGAAGTTATGGAAAGTAATCCTGTCTAAACTACTCTTTCAATTAGAAAATAAATTATTGAAGCCAGAAGGGGGTCACAGGTGCGAGCGAGAATATCAAGGTGAAACAACTGAAAGACGAATTTCACTTTGGTAAAATTGCCAAATCATTATCAGAGCTGAGCACTGGAGAGCCCGTCAGTGTGCAAATGTTCAATGCTCAATAAGAGTTAGTCAACTTGTCAACTTAGGACCTTTTTCGAACAGTTACAATCTCAATCATGTGTGCTGAACACAAATGACCAGCTTATAAAGACATAATTGCAAATTATGACAATTACAGAACCTGTTCCTTCACTGAAGACTGCTGATCTGGAAGATGCAATCATTCCATCGACACAAAGTGCAGAAAAACTACCTGTCTCAGAAGTCCACCATTCCTCACGAATGGAAATGAATCACAAACAACACTAACCATGGGAATGACACTTTCCAGAGAAGGAACATCACACTAGGAATACATGGATGCGAAACAGAACAGCCACAAAAAACTGCTTGTGTACCATGGAAGGCCTGCCCAGTTTAAAGATTACGTATGAAATACATGTTTAGACATTGTCAAAAGTGGGACTGACTTATTAAAACAAAGTTTTGTTAATCACTAATTTTTTTTGCCTGTGGATTTTCAGTAACTTTGGTAACTTATTGCAGGAAATGTGAGTACTTGCAGTTATCTTTTATCTTTTTTTTCTTTACGAAAAGGGGCATGTTTGGAGAAATGAATTTGTAAATGGTGTACTGGCTGGCTTGCCATAGTCATGTGACTTCTACCCCTGCCACAACAGCTTTCACTATAGTTTGTCGCAGCCATTAAACGCATTCCATGAAGCAAGTTGAGTTCAGAATTATATTTAAGTGCTTTACAAAATTGTATGTGATGGCTACTCACAAGTCTTTTTTTTAACAGCTTAGTATCTGCCCCAAAGTATCTTTGATTCAGAAAGCAAACGCTGTTTTAAAAATTCTACTTATTAAGAGACAGGCCTACAGCCAACAAAATGTTTTTTTTTGTTACAGGTCTCCATCAGCAGGAGATGCAAAGTGTTGCTGGTATTCTGTGAATTGATCCAGAATGTTGCAGTGCCATTAAATTAACTCTGGCATAAGCTTACAAGTCATACTTAAGCAGCCACAATTTTTGTAGTATGCCACTCAGCACCATGTAGTAGGACCAAGGGTTCTGCTGCGTAACTCTGATATTGCAAAGGAGAGACTTTGGACTGGAATAGACCATTGCCATTGAAACCAATAGACCTGTATCTATGAGGGATTAAAAAAAACCTGTGCCTCTGATGGTATTGAGTTTGGGAGTATTTTAATTTTCAAATTTAAACACTATGTTTAATTATTGGACTGATCAAAAAATTAAAGTTTTTTAAATTAGTCTCCCACAAGACCTGTTAAACATATTTTTTAAGCAAAATTAAGTTCTTCTGCAGTCACTCAAAAATTGAAGGTCGCTATAATGAACCTGTAGTCACAATGACAATTGTACAAATACAGTTGAATTGAGATTAATTAAACACTAGCTTGAATGGTCAACTGAACTATTCTGTTATCTCTGTTTGGTTCTGAAGCAGTCATATTGGACTTGAAAAGCTAATTGTGCCTCAACTGTTGAGTTTCTCCAGTTTTGCATTATATTTTGAGAATGCTACCCAATTGAGAAATGGGAGATGAAATTACCAGGATCATTTTCAAGGTTTTGCTGGCTAATAACATTTGAGATAATTTTACTACTCTCTAAATTCATCAGAATTATCCTTTTCTGGAACAAAAACAAAAGTTGCTGGAAAAGCTCAGCAGGTCTGGCAGCATCTGTGAAGGTAAAATCAGAGTTAACGTTTCGGGTCTGGTGACCCTTCCTCAGAACTGACAAACGTTAACCCGAAACGTTAACTCTGATTTTTTCTTCACAGATGCTGCCAGACTTGCTGAGCTTTTCCAGCAACTTCTGTTTGTGTTGATTTACAGCATCCGCAGTTCTTTCAGTTTTTATTTAGAATTATGCTTTTGACTTCTAAAATATGGAATAGACAAAGTTAAAAATCCATTCACAGAGTGCAACTTCAAATTTGTGCTACACAGGATATCTCAGTCTTCATGAAGGAAGACAGTGTTGCATGTTACTACCTGAATGGTCCGCATGCATCTCTTCATTGGCATCATTTAAGAAAATCATGTGGGTGAACCGGTTATAGTCACAGTACTGTCAGTCCTCAGCAACCTATTTAATCTGAGTAATGTTGCTTAGCAGTCAAATATTTAACTCAACTTCTAATTTTTAATGAAATTTGTAATTCTATCGGAACATAGCGTTAAGGACTTCTGACTTTTTTTTCTCTAATTTTAGTGATTTGGGATAGCTTTATTTCACTAGTAGCACCAGGAGAAACAAGGTGTAGAATTTCGAAAATTCCAACAATTTCTTTTTCCACCCATTCCAACTGATGTCACCTGAGGATGGTCAGAACAAACATGTGTTTCAGACAGCAGATCCTTTGAACACAAATTTGAGCCCAAAGAACATGGAACTTGAGTTGCCACATTTGCGGACTCTGAACAGATCACTGATGGTACAACTGTAGAACACCAAAAATGATATGTTTAAATTATTTTTCTCGATCTACGTGAAGCAGAAGGCACTGCTGGACTTCACAGCAACAACACAAATTATTTTCATCACCCTTCTCCACACACTATTTCATTATATCATAGTCAATTCCATATAGTGGTTCAGTGTAGTTGAAGAGATGCAAATAGTTTCGATTTTATGCTTAGCTAGATTCACAGATTCCTGGGGTTGAATTATCACAGCCGTGACTGAAGGGGGCAATGGTGAGTCAGTTGGGAAAATATGGCAAGATTGGTAAAAATAAGATTCTCAATGCCAAGGGAAAAAGTCCAATTTCCACCCAAGTTCTGAATGGTGAAATGAGCATCTTGCAGGTGAATGCTGAGAGACATATTTGGAAGTATTAGCATCTCAACATGATCTATTTATACCTTATTTATATGTAGTTTACTAATCTCCCATACAGCTTAAAGAAACTAGATGGCAACAATGCCTGAGGTGAAAGTCATAGCAAGTACCTGGGAACTGCAGCTCACTGCTTGCTCTTCTGGCCTTCACTCTTGGCTGCTTTTGGTATGACACCATGCTACATCAATGTCACACCTACAGAATGTGTACACATCAAGCATATCTCAGGCACTTCAATGAAATGGCCATGTCTCAAAGTATAAGGGAGTAGCCCTCAATGAAGGCAGTCGGGGTTCCCACCACAACCAGTCAAAGGCAGCATCTGATCTTAGCCCAGGGCTTGGACATAGTCAGTCAGCCACATGGGATGGTCAAGATCAATTGTTCCATATAATTACATTCTGGAGAGTGGGCCATGGTCAGAACTGCAGATCCAGTACAGCCAGAGGATTAGTGGGAAGCCACTTGGGGAACTGCCTATTGATCAGTCAGGGATCCAGTCAGTCATCTGTCGGGGCTCTTCTTCCAGGCTGGTCAAGGGGTGGTTGACAGTCACTCCTGGAGGGTTGCTCACTGAACATCAAGGAGGATTAGCAGAGGCCACCACTCAGGTCGGGAAGTTGGGGATGTTAATTGTGGGGATTACAGGCAACATGCTGGGATACATAGGTGAGAATAATTTGACATGGGGAAACTCAACATATAAGCATGGCAGATGCTAATGCATTGAAGGGTGTGAGTTACTGTGAGAGAGGGCTTATCAACGATTCCCTGCACCCTGGGGGGTATTGTACATCAGGACGGAAAAGCTGCAGGCCCAGGCTTCAGGAGGTGATATTGGGAATTGACGATTTAAATGAAAGAGTGTATGGGAATTTCAGGAAGCTCAGAACTGATGGGGTCAACTGGGATTGTAAGGAAGAAAACATGAAAGTTTGTGGGTCACCTGGATCACAGCCTTCGACTCAATCCGTGAAGCATGAACTTCCATCCGCATCCAAATTACAAATACAAAATGGCGGCCACCACACAGGGAGTCGGCAAAGTTCACGCTTTTTCCTGTCTTCAGACACGGACTCCACTTGTGAGTGATGTGAGCCCCTTCAAGGGGCAATTATACTAATCAGGCATTTACACAGGTAGGTTAAAGACATCTATAATCATTGAGTGCTGCATGTGAAATACATGCAGTGACCAACTAGAAGAGGTAAAATCCTGCCCACAAACAATCTTGACCACATCATTTCAATTTGATCATTGTCATTTCTGTGGAGCAGAAATAATCAGAGATGGACTTAAAGTTGTCAACTGTGACCACAATTCACAATGGCAATTCATGATCTCACATGGGCACTGAACTGGTTTCCTTTCAGCTTGAAATGCAAGTATTCGCCAACATGCTCTGACATATAGTGCTGTCTTTCTTGTACAATGTAAGGGGTCAGAGGACAAAGTATCAGAAATCATACAGCACTTACAATCACGGACTGTATTTGTACGATGTGGCTTGTGCTGCATACATCAGAATAAATCCCAATATTGTCAAAGGTCCATGTACACGCATCTCAAGGCCCTCCTTGTCAGAATGATTGTATTGAGGACTATGATAAAATCTCATTTATGTATGATATGAATACTGACTGCTCATATTAGATTCTGATATTCCCTACACAAGTTAGTTGGAATGGATCTATATTCAGAAAGGATTAGTGTCACTGTGGTTGTGGTGCAAGAAATGTGCAGAGAAAGTAAGGAGGAATAAATGTGCCAGCAATACTAGAACCAGCAGTAACCTCAAGTAGCTGTCAAACAATCTCCACATGAAGGAATCATAACTAAAAATACCGTCAGGATGCAGAGCAGGTACAGGAACCCAAAGTCTATTCTCATCAATGTCATTTCATCCAGATGAGCAAAGCACATTGTCATTGCAGACTGAGGATGTCCTGGGACATCTTCACAGAACTGCCAGCCAATGGAATGGGACCTGTGACATGAAGAAGTTGGAAGCCATCCTATCCCAGTGGCCATCAAGACGAGAGAGATGCACTTTTCTTCAAAAAAATCTGATATAGGGCATGTAATTTATATAGACAAATATGATTTTTTTTCGAGTTTAGGTTTTGAATTAGTGGCATGTGGGTTTTGGTCCATGTATATAAGAGGGATTAATAATTAAGTTGCCAGTCTTTTTGGAGCCATGATTTTAAACCAGTCTGTATCAAACAGCATCAGACTGGGCCCTCCTAAAGTGATAATGTCAGCTTGTTTGTATTGTGAGAGTTGTACGAAGAAATGCAGAAACATTGAAAGGCCTTACCTTGCTTTAGAAGTGCCAAGAATGCATTTGCTTTTGCTGAGAAAAATTTTGATTTCAATTCACAGATGACCTGACTATTGATAAATGTAAGAAGTTTGTCTTGTAGAAAGAAGTTAATTCAGAACAGTTAAGAAACAGGTGTAAGGGTTCAGTTTGAAAATTTCAGACCAGAAGTATTTGTTTAGAACTCTCAAAGGCATTATTTTAAGTTAAGAAATTTTGTGCTCAATTGTATGAAGAATCAAGAAAAAGACTAACAAGTTCTCAAGACCAGGAATTGAAAGAAACAGTTTAGCCAAAACTACAAATATGATTGAAAAGGGAACTCTCACTCTCTGGTACTGAATACAGTAAAGTGATGGTATTGGGATAGGTAGGTTCTGTTCTAGAATGTGTCTCAAAATCTTTCAAATTGTGTTGTAAGTAAATAGCTTAATTTGTTGTCATTTATCGTCATTACTTTTGTGAAATAAGCTTCTGATTTATGGTTAAAACCAAATCTGCAACATTATATACTTATGTTTCTGTGAGAGACCACCATATAAAAACAAAACAAAGTCTGATCTATGAAGCCACATTAGCCGGAATCATATTATGATGCAACTGGTTGCTTCCAATGATCCACTGGGACTTGTGTAGGATCTCTCAATCCTCATCAAGAATAGTAAGGCTGTCACTGATACAATTTGTGACAGATTAGATCACTTCAGTTCATTTTCCTGTAAAATTTCAAGACGGTCATAACAGATGGGTAGGAGGCAGGAAGACCACCCACTGGATCTACCTCACATTCCACTTTGAATCCAGCTTCGAGGTGAGCATAAATTTCAACCCATCAAGTCAAACTCTTCATTGCGCTTGTGTATTTAATGATAGGCATTCTTAAAAAAAAAATAGCTGTGGACATTTTAGTACTGCACAGAACTGTGATGTTTTTCTTTAATTGGAACCTTAAGTTGTATCAAGATTTTTTTTTAATTCTCAAATAATTTGGAGGCTTAGACTTTATGGAATTGAAGATGTTACTGTATTACATGGTACCCACTAAGACCCTGCCTGGAAATTCACAGTGGAACACAAATTGGCATAAATGTCATGTTATGTCTGACAGTTACCTCAATTGAATGAGCTGGTCTCAACCAGCTGGTCTCAATTTTCCAGGATTGGGAGAGAATCCTAAGGAGATAGATGCCCACATTACTTGAAATAAACGTAGATTATCAGCTTTTTGAAACAGCTCCAAAGTGCTGAACCAAAGAATTATTAGCATATCAAGAGAAGGAATGATTTAAGGTTACCTCCACTCCTTTTGTGAGGGTGACGGGAAATTAAATTATAAGAAGCATTCTTTCATAATTTCTCCGTTTGTCTCCATTCGGTTTCAACTACTACGAGCATTTTGGGAGGAAGGCATACTACCTCTAACTATCCCAATGTCAGCCAAAGGCATTAGAATCCCTGATTCAGGCATTCTGTGCCTAACTCTGGCCTTCCCTCACGATGACATATCTGGATTGAAATGATCCACTGTCTTCACTTAAATCCCATTTTGGGACCACCACCGACTTGAATCCTGAAATATGAAGAGCCGACCAGGTCCCGGCAAATGTGGTTCAGTAGATTTATTTTGTACAACAAGTGCATTTCTTCAGAGAACTGAGATATCATCCTGGCACAAGCTGTGGGGAAGTGCAGTCAGGTCTCCTTAGGTAGATTAAGTGCCCTTGGAAGAGGCAGATGGGAGTGGAATTGGTGGTGGGTCAGGTATGCTTTGGTGGGGTTGGCGGTGGTCTTTGGAATTGTTAGAAGTATACATGAATTGGCCTAAAAACTGCTGTCAATTTAGAAGGTTAACATCATCCTGCAAAGTTAGGCAGGACAAATTGATCATCAGCCCAGTTCAAAAAAAAATCACAGAAACGTAAGAAATCGGATTAGGAGTAGGTTGTTCATCGCATTAAGCCCACTCCACCATTCAATTAAATTATGCTGATCTCCTCATTCAACACCTTTTTCCTGTGTTATCCCTATATTCCTTAACTTTTTTTATACGTAGATATCTACCAATCTTAGTTACAGCTATAGTCATAGTCATAAGGTCACACAGCATGGAAACAGACCGTTCCGTCCATCCAGTCCCTGCCGACTATGTTGCCAAACTAAACCAATCCCACCTGCCTGTGTTTGGGAGGGTGGGAGTGTGCAAGATAATATAATCCAACTTGATTAATGTGAAATGGCTTGGTGAGTCAAATTTAGGCATCAATAACTTAAATGTATAAATATGAGTTTTGACTGATTACATGGGACTAGATTTTCATGGAGTAGAAAGACTCCTTGGAGGGGTGAAAATGCCAACCAGATTTGGCTAAGAGCTCAAACATTCAGAGTTTTGAAGAGGGTGAGCCTCTGGGAAAATACTGTTTGATGGACAGCTCAGGCTCTCTTCTTTGCCATCCATTGCACAATGTTTATTTACATTAAAATGATTTCAAATGCACACTGTTTCTGCTATTAATATTTTAAAGGGTCTGGTTGACTGATTATTATTGGTCTGTGTGACAAGGAGTTTTGCTTTAAGGATATGGAAAGTTATGATTTTTAAAGCTCCTTTTTAACACATCCTATTGTCACTATAGTTTTCACTGATACTGTACAGTGGATAAATTGACATGGACTTTCCATAGCTTGACATGGACAGCATTAGGTGTCATAGATGGTGGTTGCAGGGAAAAGTATGGCATGGGTCACATGAGGGCTCTGGGAAGCAAGGGTGTGACTGGTGAAGGCTAGAATGTTTTATATTTTCAATATAACTTGGACTGAGTCCCGCAGCATCAATGTGTGTCTTTTGAACAGTCACCTCCACACCTACAGCCACTTTGGGTTTCTCTGAACCCTTTCTGAATTTTGCTAGCCTGACTGCAGCAACACCCCACCCCACCCCATACCTCTACCCTTCTCCTGAAGCTGGTGGATGAAGTGAATATTTTCCTAAAGCAAGCTATCCACCCTAAAGATGAAAATCCAGCCTATTTCTGGACAAGGAGTTGAATTGAAGGGGTTAAATCTTTTGTCTCACGTCCTTGTTGAATATGTTTGTCAGTTTTTTTCTCAGTGTTCTGACAAACTATGGGGTAAGGAGGGAATGTTCTGAAGAATGGTGATGACAGCAGCAGACAAAGCTGAAATTTGATACTGTTCGTGTTTCTCTCATTCTCTTCAGAAATTGTCCCTCCCTCTTGGTGCTATCATCAAACATCTCCTCAAAACACCCTTGGTCACACTGCTCTTCCAAACTATTACCCCATCCCCAACCTCCTTTTCCTCTCCCAAGATCTTGAATATGTTATTTTCTATGAAATTTATGCCCATTTTTCCAGAGTTCCATGTTTGAATCCCTAAGATAAGGTTTCTGTCCCTGTCATGGTACTGAAATGACTGTCATCCAAGTTACAAATGACATCCTCCGTCACTGTGAGAAAGTCTTTAGTATGACTGACCATAATATTCTCTTCCACCACTGTCCAGCTGTGTGGAATTACCCAAGTATGGTTTTATTCTTGACTATCTAATCACTACCAGCATATCAGCCACAATCGACATCACTTCCTGCTCTTTTGATGACCCTCAAGGCTTTGTCCTTGCTTCCTTATTTTTCATTTACATTCTGTCCTCAGTGTCATCATCCAAATAGAAGGCTGAATCTTCCCATATCTTGGCTAAGTATCATTTTCGTCCACTTTCATGGAAGATTTCTCTCTACAAGGCCTAGCCTGTTTTCTTGCATACCAAACTTGCATCATTAACCAGATCCCACACCGTTCTGGCAGCCCGCTTGCCTGGTGCTAGCCTGATTCTTCAACTTGGCAAAGGTGAAGTGCTCACCAATGCCAGGGTATCCCAAGATATGCTGGCAATCCTGGCACTGATGCCACAATTCAGAGGCCATTGTATACCAGGTAAAGCGGTGGCAGTTCAAAGCTGCCCTGCATGGTCGGAGACATCTGCCTCAGACATACAGACAAGGGGGAAGTGATTTGGAAGCAAACATGGAGGTCTGGTGGATGGGGCAGCACAGAGGAGGAACGTTGTCTTCACTCAGGACTGCGAGAGGAGGACAAGTTACCAGATTCTTCCAGCTTAGTCCCAAGTCACTATTTGGGTCGCTGTGTCTCCACAGTGTGAAGAAACACCCAGCAATGCAGAAAGGAGGATAATGACCTTCTCCACTCTGCCATGATAACTCTGCTTTATATAGCATCACTTGTAACTGCATGTAATTCCCACCAAGACTCATGCCCCACAATTCTCTTTTTTTCATGTAATATCTTCCTTTACTCACTCTCATCTATCCCAAACTTTCATATTACTAACCCTGCACACCTTTTGTGCTACCTAATCCCCCAGTCAGAACCCCTCACCATGTTTTCCTCACCTTCACCAGATGAGCCAGCCACTTTTGCCTCAATCCCTCCTCTTCTTCTGATGGAGGAGAAAACAGCCAGGTCATGTAGCAGGCCGTTGGATATTAATCTCTTCACTTTCGATGAGGAGAGGATTTTAGTCCTTGCAGATGGCAATCAACTCTCCAATTAATCCCATTGTGAATTTATCGTTAGCATGCCACAACTTACAGCCCCTTGGTGTCGGCATTTCTTTTCTCTTTTGCCTCCTATAGATAAGAGTGGATATCCACGCTCGTCACAGTCAATCAGGTCACCTTACAAGCCATTCCCTGCTCTACCTCTGAGGAAGAGAGCATGAAGCCTCAGAGTAAGGACATACAAGGCTACCTCCTACACTCCTCACCAGCTCAGATGCTGACACCATGGTGGATTCCTTGGATAGATCAGCGTCAGGAGCACTGGCAAACATTTCTCTACAGAGTCTCCACAGCCGGCCTTGGAAGAAATGCCTCAGGTCGCTGGCACTCAAACAACTACTGGAGATCAGGCACCTCCTCAACCCTAAGTAGCAGAGGACACCATGGTGTTGTCAATTAGGCTTCATAGAAATGGACAAACAGAGAAGGAGCAGCAGGCAGGTTTGTCAGGGATACTGGAAATGTAACACGTAGGTTACAGGACATTAGTAACAGGATTGGTGTGTCAGGCATGCAATCGTCTAGCTGCCTCCAGGAACACGATAGCAGCTGCCAGGGAGAGCCAGGTCCAGCGATCTCAGAGTCTGCTGGACAAGTACACAGACCTGTATTCCATCACACTAACCACTCGTGTTCAATACCAATGGCAAGATGACTGTGGAACAAAGAATGCTAAGCACATTCCAGGTGATACTTTCTCTCAAGGAGAGTGATAGCATTTGGCACTCAGATGGAGCAAGAACCATACACAGGCTCTGCAGAAGTCTCCAATGAGGTCACTCTAGAGCTGGCTTAGTATTCCACCTTCACCCTATCTTCCATCCTCAGTTTTGTGGGAATTCAAGACGAGGAGGGAGCACCTGGTTATTTGGAGGACACACTCAGCATGGCTGGGCCATCCAGGCAAAAACATCTCTGGGGATGTCTGACTTCCAAGGCCAATGGGCTCCAGTTTAGGACAGGTTTCTTCCGCTCCAGCTGCAGAACCTAGAAATGCATTGGAATATAATAGGAGGGCACAGAGATGGCACCTTTGAGATGCCCTTGAAAATAAGATCCACATTTTGTAAATAAATGTTCACTTTCCATCATCAGTCCCTGTCTAGCCACAACTACAACAATGAGGATTTAGAGCCCGCACATCCTTAAAGCTACTCAATGTTCCATGGTCCAAGGTATGAAGTGAGCAGCTCTTGCACGATGTACTGGCAATGGGTAAATCACAAGTGATTGCTGCTTTGGCAACTCGACTGCATCTATCCAGGTAGACAAACATACCTATTGCGTAACTGGAATTAGTGGAATTCATTTGGTATTTTGCCAGTTATCATCAGGATATTCTTGGGGCAAGAAATTGGACTGCACACAGAGGGCTCATGCTTAAGGTTCACAAAGCATGAATGAGTCACTGGTGTGTTTCTGGTGCAGCCGATGCATGTCTGTATTATGCTGTTTGTATTTGAGGGGCCTCGCATTGCTCAAAATTAAAGGCCCCTCCCTCACAGAGCAAAGCACTTCTCCTCATCCACACTTGGTGTTGTCGCAGCCATTTTCATTGCTGCTGTGCACGTTAGTTGCAGCACGATGGTAGGCAACAGCAGCCACTCCGTGAACAGTGAGTCTCAGGCTCCATCTCTCCATTTTGATGAACACCAAACATAAACATGCCCTTCCTGATAGCCCTCCCCATCAACCCCACAGGCTTTGCACTTCCCCAAGTTCCAATCCAGACTTCCACACAAATCTTCATCTGCCCAATTTACTTCCAAAACCCAGGGATATCAAGTAAACAAACAAGGTTGGGTCATGCCCTGTACCTCCTGATGAAGGCCAGGCTGCTTCTTAGTGTCGATGACCCTACTTCCCAGACGACCCCTTTCCTCCCATGCTGTATTGTCTCACCCACCTTCTCCACTGTATTGAGTTACCCCCTCCCGTTCATTATTGTAATCTCCTGCATTGCAGCCTTCTGAAACTATTGCCCACAACTAAGTCCTCCAGCCTTCCTTCCACAGCAGTGGGCCCAACAACTCCCAATTGATATTTCGTGGATGAACGTCCAGAACTGACCACGACCAATTGCTTCAGCAATTTAACCAGACAGACTCAAATGATGAGTGACCGGATCCCTGACTAATCTCTGTACACTGATTTCTTTCCCACCGTCTTCACATGACTCCCTAGAATAGTTGTAATGGACCTACAGAGCTGACCATAGCTCAGTCAGATGCAGAGGGACTGTCTGCTCTGATTAACAGTGCTCAAGCCCATGGACTAATATCAGAGGTTGCCCTACACTTGCTGTTTACTGGGAATGCCTGCCTAAAAGATAACTGCCTGGATTTGACTGAGGGCTACTCCCCATATGCTTTGAGATACCGGCATTTAGTTGATGCAGTGCATTTGACACATACATGGCTGGACCTGGTGCAGATGTGAGATTGACATAAGACTGTGGCATTCGCTTTGCGTGCATACGAAATTACAAACAAGGCAGATGTATGGTGCTTCTTTAAGGTGCGGCTGAGAGGGCAAAGCGCTAAAAGGAATTGCAAGGCAATACGAGCATCCGGGTAGGCATGAAGCGATTGAATGCTAAGACAGCGAGCAAGCAGCCCTGAGATGCAGCCTGGTACAGTCCATGAGCTAGTTCCCTAACCATGGGCACAAAGTGCGCTTGCAGCAACATTCCGGTGAGAGGTGTCTGCGCACTCCAATGTACATCATTTAAATGGAGATGTATACTGTGAATAGATTGTGGCACGATGATGTAGAGAGGCTGGTACATGTTGGACGCCAATATATGTGGAGGTGGGTTGTGAGTGATGTTGGTGTTGGGTACCCAAGGTGGAAGTCTGCAGGAGCAAGCAAAGAGATGGAGTCACCAGGTGCCCATTTTGACCTTCATATCAGGAATTCTCCTAAATTCTTATGGTGGATCAAAGAATGAGAGCCTGCAAATCCATGAAGTGAGATTAGATTACAATGAAGGTGATAATGAAAAATAACACCCAATTATTGTCTTTCAGTCATTGGCTAGCAGGAATTTAATCTCAGTGCCTGGGACTAGGTTAGAAAACAAGACTTGTCAGTCTTGATGTCAAGAACTGTCTGTATCAGCATCTCACACTATTCTCCCAGTTTTCTCAATATAACCCATGTTGTTGAGGGCCTAAAAAGATTCAAGTCATGATATTAGTGTTTGCATGCTGACAGCACCCAGCTTCATACTTACCTTAATATCATCTCTTTTGACTCCTCACCTGTCATGAGATTATCAAAGTGCCTTTTCAATATTCAGACTGAGATGGACAGAAATTTCCTTGACTTAAACACTGGGAATGGTGAGAATATTATCTTCAGTCCCTTCAGCAAATTTTGTTCCATTGTTCTCCTTGGAAACTGTTGAAGATTTAGCCAAACTGGTTGCAACCACAGTATTATACTTGACAGGAAGATGAGTTTCTGATGGTATCTCCATTCCATCAGTAAGACCACTGATTTTCATTTCTGTTACAGCACTTGACCCTGCACCACCTTAGCTCATCTGCTGACAAAACTCTCATCTATGCCTGGGTTACCACTGGACTTGCCTGTTCAAACGCACTCCTGTCAACATTACCAAATCCTTCTCTACATAAAACTGAGCCCAGTCAAAGCTCTGCTGTCCATGCCCTTAATCACACCAAGTTTCATTCAGCAATTAGCCCTGTACTTGCTGATTTACACTAGCTCAGATTGAAACAATGCCTTAATTTTTAAATGTCTGATCTGTCTCTATGGACCATGATCTTGCCCTCTGTCATCTTGCCCCCCGTATCTCTGTTACCTCTTCTAATATTAAAAGCTCCATCAATTTGTCTCCACTAGCCTAATTCTGGCCTCTTCAGCAGCCCTAATTTTAATTGTTCCAGCATTGTTGATCATGTCTTCAGCTGGCTAGAAAATAAGCTCTTGAATCCATCCCTAAGCCTGTCTCTCTACATATCTTCTCTCTTCTAGATATTTCTCAAGACTTAACTTACTTGACTAAGTATATGCCATCTGCCCTAATTTCACTTAATTTGGCTCATTGTCAAATGTTGTTGTATTACACTCCTGTGACGTGCCTTGGAATGTTTTATTTTCTCATGTCAAATTATTATTATACCAAATGTCACCATGTTAAAAACTGTATAAATACAAATTGTTAACTGTGGTGATATGTTATATCTGGAAGGAGAATCATGTTAATATTAGATAGTACAAAAACAAATATTCAAAGTAATTTTGGTACAATTAGCCATTTTAACGCAAATGTATGTTTGGTTCAATGTTGTTTCATAAGGCATGAACAGATTACTTTATAATAATGCATTTGTCACCAATATTTTGACACTTCACTTCTGATCTTTTAACCAGCTTGGCCATTTCGATCCATTGGAAGATAATGCAGGTACTAAATAAACAAATGTGATGTGACCTTTATATTTCACGATGATGGTGGTACAATTGACAAGTGTTTAAAAGAGTCATTTACATTATGTCTTAAATAGATTAGGTAGAATGATTATTTCTCATGAATTCTTGGACCTTCACTTCCTTCACCATTAGATACTGGCAGAGGTTTAAGGGAGCTGGTGAAATCCTGAGAAAAATATCTCTCTATTACCTGAATGTTAGTGGACTCGATACTGAGAACAAATGTCGCTTTAGTTTTCCTTTAGGTCTCTGTTGCATTTTCACAAGATTTTGCTATCATGGTAATGAATAAACCACCTCATTGGAATTTTTACCAGATCTAATTTGTTTCACTTAATCTTTCATTTAATTTATTATACGGCAGACAAAAAGCTATCTAGGCAGAATGAGCCTTAGGTGTAGATCCGGTTACAAGGAGCCAAAAAAATCAGAGTTGGCATAAAATATGCTCTACCAGAAAAAGATTATCTTCGTTTTCAAATGATGGGAAAGCATTTTGCACATATTTGTCTGTAAATAATGTTTTCTTACTCTCTGGACTGACATTTAAACTGCTGGTTATATGTTTGGATAAACCATCGCATGTTAATTTTTTTTTAAATCTACGGGGCAAAAAGAAAGCAAATTATTGCATGCAAATATTTTTCTTCTGAGTATTTAAACAAATGCACAATTGGTCATAGTTTACAAATCTTTCATAACATGAAGTATTACCACAGTCATTTATGACTCACATCACACACACAATACATAGTCTATGATTTCTGTTTTAATGTTTTGCATTTTTAAAATGTCCTGCTCAACTTTCTGATACAATTAGTTTCGTAATGTCCAAATTCATTACATCTTAACAAGTAAGCAGTTGTTGCATAAAATTAACTAAAACCACGTGAAAAAGTGTTTCTATATTCCAATGTTACTCATTATCAGCACATATGAAAGGAACTTAAGAAAATAAATTATGTGAAGCACCCACCTTCAACATAGTTGTCTTCTGTGTGCACAGACAGGAAAGGAGAGAAAGGAAAAAGACTCATTAAGCGGCATGCAGACTGGAATTTGCCTCTGCATGATCTGATCATGCAAGGCATTAAAACACAACATGCAAGTGTTCCATCACCAACATTCAAGGCGAACAAGTGCCAAGGAAGCAGTGCTCTTTAAATTTTGGCATGATGTGAAGAGTTTGAATTTATGAAGGGAAAGTAATTTCTGACTCCATGTGATTTGTTAAATTATGATTCTTCATTAACACAGATTTGTCATGGGTTTAAGTCTGTAAATATTGTTTTTAAACAAAAAATGACGGAAATGGGATTAGCTGGTATGATAGGCATAAGGTTATCATTCTAGTATTTCCCATTTGAATTAATCCTTAATCAATCTTTGAAAACTTGTGAAGTTAGCTGAAGAGATTATAAAATTATGCATACTAAGCTTTTAAAAATCATTCTCCTATGCATGGAATTTACAAGTAGTGCATTTGCAGAATGTCATGTCAAAGAAGTCAAAGAAAGACATCATGTAAAACTAGATTTTACTCAGTCATCACTTGTGTAACACAGTAATTTAGCATTTACCGTCTCCTTCATAATCTAAGTTTTCATACAACTACCACACCCCTATTACAGCATACATTATTAGAAAAAATAGTAGAATTAATTTCTTGCTTGATAGCACATTAATCAACAATACAGTTTCAATAACAAAATCTTATTGAAATTTGTATTTTGCACTAATACAAAACTGTCAGTAATACTCTCATCATGATTGTTATTACATTTATCAAGCACATGCAATGTTTTGACTAACAAATTTAAATTGAACTATTTTTACTCTCATATACTAAATTTTAACATTGATTAAATTTCAAATCTATTATTATTTTATTCTAAAAAGAAAACCTGTTTGTAAGATGTTAACAAAATGCACTTTAGTTTACATTATTTTGGACATAATGATGAAACATTTTAAGTTATGGGCTAATTGTAAGACACTGATGAATAATGGCAAGCACAGATCCAGCAACCCATTCTTTCACACTGCATTTTTCACAAAGTAAATTAAATTTGGTGCAAAAGCAAAAGGGGAGTTTTTAAATTATAAATAACAAACAGATATCATGAAGGTGGAAAAAATATCCTACTGAAGTCTAGTATCACAGTTAACATACACCTGCTTACTTTCTCAGCCCTTACATGTTGTATTTGAAATTGATTGAGAGAACATTTGAATCTTCACATCTTAACAACTTAAACTCTCTTATTAATCTGGTGGTTTTTTTTCCTGACACGCTCAATCATTCATTATATTTTAGGTTGCTCATCTTCCTTTCTTTTGTTCATGTTGAAGTGCCTTAGGAGCTATTGGATACCAAATGATAGAATTTTCTGGTTTTGTGCTAAAGTCTATTTATGGTGCACATAATCTGTATCTGGTGTATACCTGTCAAATTTAATTACTGATAGGAGAAATATTTGCTAACTTCTCAAGATTCAAGCCAAGCCACAATCAACTGCATCAGTGTAATTCATCTAATGATTGTACTTAATGACTTTGCAATTAATAAAACTTAATAGATTATTTTAAAAACAATTGTGAAAAACATTATTTGGCAATTTTAGATGTTTGTGTTGCTGTTGATGCATTATAAAATTAAATTGAACTTATATTCAGATCATATATTAATTTTAAGATTCAAGGAAACCCTTTCTGTTGAATGCATTTTAACTACTTCAACAAAAAATACCTTCTATTCAATTTTTTATCTGGATTATGAAAATTATAGCATTATTTAACAGGCATTATATAGAACCTAACTGTAGTGGAAATGAGGTTTCACTCTTTCTCAACTAAGTTGACTGATAGTTGTTTTTCTTCAGACTATCTTCACTTGCCTTTGTTTAATAGAGAAACAAGTATTGTATAATAGGTATAAAATAATGATTCCTTCTTCTTCTGTTTCTGCAAGAAGATTTGCGCCAACATGTTAATGGAAATAACATTCATTTCTGCCATTAAAGACACTTTAGATCTTGTCGAGGAATTGAAGGGGCAAAATTGAACATTTCCTGACGTTGAAGATCACAGCGGGGAGGTACACTGTGTGTGTAGCAGGTGACAATCTGAGAAAGGAGGATGGTGAATTAGGGCACAACAGGGAAAGGGTATGGTCTAAAGTTCTCTGACACCATCTTGGATTTCTTGGTGGAGGTCAAATATTCACAAGGACTGCTGTCAGCCTCACCCTAGTATCTAACTTCTTGTACATCCTGCCTGCTCTTCAATCGAGACTGTCACATCACCAGACAATACCATGTTCACTGACATATATTCCTCCCTCTTTCAAGACAAATTGGTGCATAACCAGAGGCAATCGTTGGAGTGGGAACTTGTTTGCTAACTATCACAGTTAAAATTCAAACAGGGCAAACTAACTCTGATTGGTTAATTGATTGGATGTTTCCACAGCCCTTTACTCAGTGGAAAAGATGGAATGAGTGGTCATTTTATCTTTGTGTCCAAGAACAGAGTCCTATGTGTGAATTAATGAAGCTTCTAAGCATGTACAAATCAATCACACTGCAAGTAAAACTGATGGTCTTAAATTGTTTTCCAGTGTAATTCTTTGTTCAGTTAGGGATATTCAGTAAATGCTATCCAAGAATAGAGTCACATGTACTAAATTCTGAGTTTTGCAAGCATTGGCTGGTTGTGCTCGGATGATATCTTACTGCTGCGGATGGTCAAAGGGATATATTGTTTCATACAGTCTGCCAGTGGTTGTGGCATATGGCCTATATGCTTGGTTTCACACCGGCACCGCAGCTCATATACCACATTAACGATTTGTGTAGTAGGCAGAACGTTTGACCTGGTTGCAGCATCCTGTCAGTGGAGTTTGCCACTTGCAAATTTACTGCAATACTGTAACCTCATCAGTTTGTTCAGATTTTTAAGACACCTTCCCCTTTCAGGGTAAACTGACGTAGGTTGAACAACTTTCAGAGCAAAAATGTGTTGGTGTTAAACCCTTCCTAAGTTTGCCTGATAATGTAGTGAATGAACAGGGTCACAATTAATATACAGGATACACTTGCATGTGTTTGAAGTCACACTGATTTGCACACAGGATAGTTATCTATAAGCAAAAAGAACATGCTCAAAGATAGCAAGAACTGCAGATGCTGGAGACCGAGATAACGAGGCGTGGAACTGGAGGAACACAGCAGGCCAGGCAGCATCAGAGAAGCAGGAAAGTTGACATTTCGGGTCGGGTCTGAAGAAGGGTCCCAACGCGAAATTTCAACTTTCCTGCTCTTCTGATGCTACCTGGCCTGCTGTGTTCCTCCAGCTCCACACTGTGTTGGAACATGTTCAAATGTTTTTTTTTTCCCACTAGAGAAAGAGCTGTGGATACAGTCATTGCCTCCTGCACTTCCATGATAATGCCCCAGCCAATCAGAGTTGAATTTAATTAGCTAAATCAGTAGACTGTGACAATTAATAGTTCTTGCTGCTTCTCCACACCAACTATTTGCCAAACAATCACTATCCTCTTCTCAAATTGTTAAAAATTGTTGTTTCCTTTCTAAGCTGTGTTTTAGTAATGGTTATGTTCTGTACTAGTCAAGCAGTAGTAACCACAGGCAGTAGGAACTAACTGGAAGAGAGATACTCTAACCTCACTCCCCACTCAGATAAGAGAGATTCTTCCCTGGGTACACCAGCTGCCCTGCAACCACCCAGCAGTCAAACCATTAATAAACTGGAGATGGAATTTCTATCCCTCAGGGTTTGGAAGTTTTCCTCAAAACTGCTGGTTAATCAGGGGTTAATAGTTTTCCAACACTTCGCGTACACAATCTTGTGCCGTTTTAGTATGTTTGAGGGTCTCACTGTACGTTAAGCTGCCAAGCCCATCCTGGTGACAGTCTGCAGGAAGAAGGTTGTGAGGAAGTGTAATGGAGATAACTGTGGGACAGACTATACCCAGAAATAGATGCAGAGAAGTAAAGAAAGGAGAGGGAAGAGTCAGACTTGAGCCAGACGAAGGTGAGAGAAGGATGAAAATTAGAGGCAAAATTGACTATAAATTACAATTCTGGATAATGGAAGGACACAGCAACAATGACATGTTGATGTATCAGAGAAAGGGCTGTGGGTGGGGGCCAAGGAGGACTAGAACAAGAACGTTCTCCTTGCCCCACAAAGAGATAAGCATAGCCATGGCAACATCTTTGACTTGGGCAAAATGGAATGTATGAATGGAGATAGCAAGAACTGCAGATGCTGGAGTCAGAGTCAACACAGTGTGGAGCTGGAGGAACACAGCAGGCCAGGCAGCATAAGAGGAGCAGGAAACTTGACGTTTCAGGTCGGGACCCTTCTTCAGGACTGGATGGTCTGAATGTTGTTTAGAGTCCATGGGGTATGATCCGGCTGCATAGGCGGGTACTGACAAAGGACATGTGGCTATAGTACAGAGTTAACGTTTCGGGTTCGGTGACCCAAGGAAGAGTCTGAGGAAGGGACCCGAAATGTTAACTCTGTTTTTCCCTTCACAGATGCTGCCAGACCTGCTGGGCTTTTCCAGCAACTTTGTTTTTGTCCCTGATTTACAGCATCTGCAGTTCTTTCGGTTTTTATTCTGAAGATGAGGTTAACTGAATCGGGGGGTTTGGGGGTTAGAGGTAGCAGCTATACCATATAATCCTAGCATACCATGCTGTACACAGTTGGAGCAGGCAAAAGAGGGATGTGACGGAAACTGAAGAGCTGAGAAAGCAGCGGCAGTCTTCTGAGGAGGAAGATGAGGACACTGACTTTGTTCCTGCTCACCTACTGCATGAAGCAACAGATTCAGGTACTACAAGTCAGCAAGGTCTTAAATGACACACAGTCCAGGAGATGACTGCTGGGTGCAATAATTGTTTGACTCGAAAACTGTCAGTGCTTGAAAGGCAAGCAGTCCGTTTCTGTTCTGAGATGTAAACACCACTTCTACTTTTTTTGTTTCCTTTTAATTTTTGCTGCTGTTGAATAAATGTGCCTGGTTAGAAGCATTTGAAGGCTGTCCTGTATATGATGGTCCCACATTGGGCAATAATAAGATGCTGAGCTACAAGTGGACATTGGGAAAAGAGTGTTAACTTCGAGATGGATGTAAAACGGGATGTGGCTAAGGACGGATAAGCTCTGTGACTTTATGCTGAAACAGTGATAGGTGTTGGAACGTGCTGTTCTATCTGAAGGAAATATTAATTGTGCCACCTATGTGCCCTGAGGAGCATTTGTTTATGGATCCAGTTGTGGATGTCCCACTACATATACAGTGAAGGACAACTCCAGACTGCCAGCACTTGATTGGGTGCACTGCCGGACTTCAAAGATGGTGGCAGTGTCAGTGATCCTGGGATATCCTGGCAGTAGCGGGTACCCCTGTTTGCAGCAAGTGGGAGAATCGGGTTAACATCAGATGTGCGAAGTGCCATGGGGGTGTGATACCTCAATAATGAGCAATGACAGTGCAAGAAAACCTGCAGGGACTCATGGAGAGAAACTCTCCGTGAAACTTAACAAAAGTGACACAGCCAATTCCTGGTAAATTTCAGCTCATGGACGAAAAGAAAATAATGATTTTAAAAAGAAGAAATAGTAATAAGAAACTTGCTGTACTAAATAACCATGAGACTCTATGTGTGCAATTTCATTCATGAATAAATTGGACAGCAACTTCTGGCATCTGCACAGATTTATATCAATACAGAAATCATGAAGCTGGCTGAATAAGCAGTCCTACTCCTTCAGAAGCTGAAATCTTATAGTATCTAGCGATAGACTCCGTTTTGAAATACATGAAACATGAACTTGCAGAACTTAAATGAACACTGAACACACTGTAGTACATCAATACTCGCTCGTTCAAGTAAGTAAGCAAAGCTGTGTAATGACTTTTAATGCATGTCAAAGTGCCTCTCTGGCACTATAAATTAACATTTAGAAGCATGGCATCTCATTCTCTCTGACTTTAGCATTGTTGGAGATTTCATCCAAATTAAGTACTTTTCAAACTTTTTCTATCTTTTTTAATCCTAGTTTTCTTGCCTTCTCTTTTCGGTACATGATTTAGCATTGAATTTGAATATTCTAACTTGCATTTTCTGGTTCAGACTCTGCATGATTCAGTAGGAATTCCTTGATATGGCTGCTTGCCCCATTCACAGTGGTCCCAGATTCGTGAAGATGGTGCTATCCTGTTTTGATTTTGGAATTGCAGCAAGTTTCAGTGCAAATAATTGGAAGTCTGTGGGTAGGTTTCAATGTAATGAATATCTGATGGAATTATCTGCTGTTCACTGCAAAATCAAGGTCAATACTTTGAAATACAGTCAATGATGAAATGAGACATGGCATGTTTGGCATAAGCCAGTGACTTTGGAACCATGCTTCCCATAGCTTTCCAAGACTGGTTTCCTCACTTGATGGCTGAATCTGCTTATGATTATTTGATAGAAATTGATTGCTGCAAATAGTCAAACATTTCATTAATATTTCATTTCATTTGACTGTCAGGAATGTAGAAAATACAGCAGGCTTGGGTTTCTATTGTCAGTCACATCTTGCATTCATAAACATCTTCTTGACAGCAACTTGGCGAGGGGGTAGGGAACAACTGAAAGCATAAAGAGGCTAAAAAGCCAGTTTTTTTTTAATGAAAGCTTATTACCCATAAGATAAAAAGAGGAATCACCACTTGCATGAAATATAAATCTCAATTTAATAACTGCCAGAAAAAAAACATCTGGACTGTCCCTCATGCTGTGTTTTCTATTAGTGAATCACACAAACCCTGCTGTTAAAAATGAGCAGAAGTAAAATTTTATTTTTCTATGTTTCCAAAATAGTTGCGTGTGGGATAGTACAAAAGGGATTCGACATAGAACAACACAAACAGAAGATGGGTAAGCCATGCACCGACAAAGAAAGTTAAGTCCTAAAACAGAAAAATTAATATTCTGGAAATTTGTGCAAAAAAAAATCTGATTCAATAAGAGAACATTGCTTTTCTTTCCTTTTCAGAGGCTGACAAAAACCAACAATACCAGTGGGAGCTTATGTTTGTTTGGATCCAGAAGGAGATTTTATTGAATTCCAAATTCATACACAGGAGGCAGTGTAACCTTGAAAACTGAGGACATGGAATGACCAAAGATGTTTTCTGATTGCAGTCAGAAAACTTTGTTCACTAAGGAGCTTTCAGAACTTGTGGCATTCAAATCTACAAACAAATTAGGAGCAGCAGTGGACCACTTGGCCCTTCTTTGTCTGTTCTGCCATTCAGTAAGATCATGGCTGTTATGAACATAGTCTTAACTTCACACATTCCTAACTACTCCCGACAACCTTTGACTCCCTTGTTAGTCAAGAATTTATCTACGTTTGAAAGCTATTCAATGACTCCACCTCCTCTGATTTTTGGGAAAGAGAGTTCTAAATGATGTTTGAAGACTTCAAAGTAAGGGATTATCCATTTAAAACATAGATAAGAAGAATTATTTTCTCAGAAGGATGTGAATCTTTGAAACTCTCTCCCTCAAAAGGCAGTGAAAGAACAGTCCTTGAATATTGTTAAGGCAGAAGTAGATGGATTATTGATAAGCAAAGGGGTAATGTGTTCTGCAGGGTAGGCAGAAATGTGTAGAAATCAGATCAGCTGTGGTCTTCTGAATGGCAGAATAGCCTTGAGGGACTGACTGAGCTGCTGGTGTTCATAGTTCATATGTTCGTATGACTCATGACCCTCAAATGAGAAATTGTCCTCATCTCCACCTCAAGTAAAAGAAATCTTGTTTATAAACTGTCTCTCCTAGTTCACATCCCTTCTACAAGGGGTAACTTCCTTCCACTATCCATGCTGTCAAGTTCTCTCAGGCTTTTTAAAGAGCCTCTCAGAACCAAATCCTGGAGAGAATCAACCTGCGATGGAATGCATTGTGAGCAGTTAGAGTAGAAATTGCTGTAGTGAGGGAGATGCCAGGGGAGTGGTGAGAGCTTTGACACCAAGGCCTGGGTAGCAGGGAGTGACACGGTCAAGCAGTCAGTTGCCCGTTCTCAGAAGTCATGAGGAGTGGGTCTTGCATTTGGCCAAGGATTGTACTGAGCCGCCTTTTCACCAGAGCTAGGAGCCAGTCTTCTTTACGCCAGAAAAGGGAGCCAGCTACCTTGTTGCCAGAGTCAGGTGGTAGATTCCTAGGTTGCTAGGGCTGGCAACTTCTCTTTTGTCGAGGCAGCCATCTGCAGGGTCTGGGGCTCAGGGTTTGGAGGGAAGGATAAGTCTGTAATTAGGGGTAGGGGGAGAGAGAGAGGGAGGCTATAATAAGGCATGACTGGAGGAGCAAATGAGACTACAATTAAAATGGGTGGGAAAGAGCAGGAGGTGGGGGCACTTTGAGAGAGACGGGGAGCCTGAAAGGGCAAGGGAGAGAAGAAGAGTGAGTACAAAGTTTGGGTGGCAGAGACAGAGAGACTACAAGTCTGAGGTGGTTGGAAGAGGCAGGCTGCAATGAAGGGGAGGGTATGGTAAGGCTGCATTGTGGTGACGATGGTGGGGGGGTGGGAGGTGGAGGACTGATGGTTGCAGTCTGCAAAGTAAAGGGAACAGCTTTAAACCTGTCAACAAAGAAAGACTTAGTTACCTGGAAAGACTTAATTAACTGGAAGCCAACGTGAAATCACTAAAGTAATGAATTACTTCAAAATATATGTGAATTTCTACCTGAAGGCTGCGTAAGTTCAGGAGCTACTTTTTGGAAAGAAATGCAGTGGATGCGATCATAATGAACAGTGTCAATTATTAAACTCAAATTTAAAATTCATATCCGAGATGCAGTAAAAAACTACATGGTCAAAATATTCCAGCTTTGTGAATATGTGATGGAAATGCATTATCTGTGATCTCACCAATCTGGAAGGTGGTTTTTGGTGAAGGCTTTTTGTGTGTCAAAATGTGTATCAGTTAGTTTAAACAAAAACTTGAGTTGTCAAATTGTGCTTGCAGTATTGTCCCAATTTAAATACTATGGTATCAAGAAAATCAATGGTTTCCTTGAGTGTTGTGGCTTTAAACTTAATGGAGGGCTGATAATGATTCATGATCTAAATGAATTCTCCTAATTCATGCTTCTGTATGGGTCCAAATACCCCAATGTTAATAAATGCAGAAGACAATGCTGCTAAGTGACTGTATTGTGTACTACATTAACTGGTGAGAATGAAAATGAATCTCCTGAAAAACCAAGAAATAGCCCTTAAAAATCTCAAGAGGAATCCCCAGGGGAAAGAAAATTGTCACAACCTG
Source organism: Rhincodon typus (assembly GCF_021869965.1). Taxonomy (NCBI): domain Eukaryota; kingdom Metazoa; phylum Chordata; class Chondrichthyes; order Orectolobiformes; family Rhincodontidae; genus Rhincodon; species Rhincodon typus. The sequence continues at coordinate 46,557,828 of NC_063340.1, read as the reverse complement.
GTTGTAAATCTACCTACTTTGTCACAAATTGAGGTTGCTAAGTAGGCAAATTAAAGTCCATTTAAGAGCCTCAACCTTCTGCCACTTGTATTAATCTAGTGTTCTCGGGTTCAGGATGTGGGGAGGACTACAAGCTAACCAATGCAGGGTTGCTTGCAGGGTCTTGGAAGGGAAGGTGAGGTCCCATGTTCAAAGACACTAATGATCAAGGGACAGCAGATTTAGAAGGGTAGGCTCACCAACAGCTTGTTGTTGAACCTCCAGCCATTCCCCACTCATGCCTGACACCCTCATTCCATGAACCACCCACCATCACTCACCTGTAACCTGGGATTCAGCGACAGTGCAGGCCTTGGGTGAGTGTCTAATCTGCAGCAGCCACTCTGGTGTTGCTATCATGCAACAGAGTTGCTGTCCATTACTTAACTAGCAATTCTAGCTAGGTGGGACTTCTCCTCCCAGGGTCCTTGATTTTGAGAAGTCCAGCTAAATGGTTCAGTGGCCCTTAATGTGGCAGCCTTCCCTAAAAGAGGTGACATGGGCTGCTGTAGGTGACAGGCAAGATATCCATCTTCTACATTAAATACCATCCACTGTCTCTTATTACAGCATTGACAAATCCAACAGCCATGCATTTTGGACAGTTTCCTCAGTTCTTACACAAACATTAAAAAAAAGAGCCATGCTGACTCCTCTGGGATTGAACTCAAACCTTTTGCAATTGGTTTAATGCTCACTTTGATTGCTTGGATCAATTCTTCACATTGTGATTTTAGACTAGGGCGGAATAATCAAATTCAGAATAATCAATGTCTCTGTTACAACAGTAAATAAGAAAATTCCCTTTTTGGCACCGACGGGAAGTTAATTTGACTCAAAAATGAAAATGAAGTCTTTCTACAGTCATTCAAGCTCAATGTCAATTTTTGCAGTGTTGACAAGATAGACAATGACAGAGTAGATAATAACCTAAGTATCAAAGGTGTCTATACTCAATCTTTTAAAAAATGTGCTGCAATTTGTTCTGTTGCCTCTTCTGTCTGAAGAAATACTAATAGATACAATAATAGCTACTTTTATTTCCATGCAAGTCATTTAGAATATTCTCATCAAAGAACAACAAAAATTCAAGAGGCCTTCCAACATAATTGTAGCAATGATTTTACTTCCATCAGAACACCTTCTTCTGTTCAGCAAACAATATGCAAGTACCTTACACATTGTTGGTAGGTCCCATCCAACCTACACTCCATTAAAAATAAATACCTTTATTTGTGCATATTTATCAAGATTACAGCCTACCACAAATACTTCAGAGTATTCTGCTCTTCAATGTTTCTTTACAAATTCATTTTAAATGTCACTGCATAATTGCGTACTACCAGCACATATATCTTGCCTGACTGAATCCAAGGAGAACAAACTGAACTTTACACAAATATAAATGTTATTGAAAGCTAAAATTCACTTTAATTGTGCAATTCTTTGGTTTAAAAAGCAAATCACAGCACATAATTCAGTTGGTTAGTCAAAGCTAGCTTGTGAGCCATTTCAGGTCCTTGAGCGGCTAATAATGGCTTGGCAAGAGCACCCTCTACCAACTTTAGGATATTACCACATTGAGGGAGAGCAGTGCCTGTAAGGCAGCTTTCTGAGCATTCCACGATGACTTTCAAGGTCCTCCACGGCTAACGGATCATCGCTGCTGTCACAGGTGCCAGGTCTTTCTTGGAGACATTCTTCCTCTATAATAGTGGCCCGTTACCAGAAAACACATTAAAATATAAATGACGCCTCCCCCTCTCTCTCTCTCTCTCGACTGAAATGGTGGGCATCATCATCTTTTGAGCTGAAAAACCTTCCAATGGATTTCCATTTGTGCAAATCTACTTTCCACATTTAACTGGATGGCAAACACTCCCTCTTGCTACTAATTAATAACTTAAGGGAAAAACATTATTATCCCCCTGTCCCTACACAGTGTGGGGCTGTGACCCCTTTTAATCTTTATGCTGGTGTCCTAACCTGAGGTAACATTTGTTAACCCCATTTCTCAGCCCACAGATACTGTCAGACCTAGAATATTTGCAATACTTTCTGTTTTTATTTGATGTTGGATTTCCTTTTAATTGGGACAGAGAGCAACAAGATTGATCGTGGCCAGCCAACTGGAACTAATGCAGACCCAAAAGTTTGTTGCTTTCTCGTTATTTTGGCAATTTCCTCTGAAGTAATTTCATTAAAGAACAACACCAAACTGGAGTAATGTCAATTGGGCCTGGCAAGCTCAAGAAGATATCAATAAGTGAACACATTAGGCAAATAAATTGCAAATTAATTCCAGTATAGATTGAGTGTGGAATTGTGCATTTTAGCAGGAGAAATAAATACCAACTAGCCTGAATGCATCATGTCTGGTTCAGGAACAGAAGCAGATGGAGACTTAAAATGTTTGCAGAAACCAACGGGGGCATGCATGTCAGTTTCCCAATGCCATTCCCAGCATGTACAAGTATCATTTGAGCAGGGGAGGAGTGGTTGGCCCCACAATTGCACACACTTCATTGCACAGGCCAATTAACATTGGGAAAGAGCTCATTAAGGGCATGTTGGGATTTTCACGGCCTACAGGCACTATCTGGGACAGACCAGCTGAATGGAGACATACACATTGGTGAACATGTTATGGTTATCCAACAGAATTAGTTGGACTCCATGAAAAAGGTGAATTGCATTGAAAGGGTTTCAGCCCATTGGCTCAGATTGGTGGTGCAGAGAGTGCACAGTCATTGTAGAGGCACAAGAGGAGAGGAAAGACTTCAAAAAACAACTGGAATGGCAGAGTTGCTGTCTCAGCACAAGGGAGATTGTAGCTGGCTCTCAAGGTTTCAGACACAGTGGTGAAGACGAACATTATCCTCTGCAGAAAAGGGAGTATCCCAGTCACTAGAAAAGCAGAAGAGAAGACAAGGGAAATGGCGGACACAAGCCATACCTTCAGCAATGGATCTATTGATGAAAGCTGAGCTTCCTTGAGATAATTGAAAGCCAGTGCTACAGCTGACTGTGACTCTCTGGGCAGAGTAAGAGACATCACTGCCTTTTTTGCAGAGGATCTCATACCTTGTCGTATTGGTGTAGCGCTTAGCCTGCTGATGATATCAAAGACACTGTGGCCGAAAACATCTTTGCTTCTGCTCATTTGGGACCTTACAAACAGTTACACACAACTGCAGGTCACTGAGACATTCTTTACCAGAACTGGACAGTGTATTCAATTCCAGACAATGCAGGCTCAGATGGGGAGAGCAGACTTCAAAGTAATTTCTACTTTTCTCATCCCATCATCAACATATGGCCATCATGGCACCCAGTAAAATCCATTAATTGGAAGGCCTTTCACTCCCTCAAAATTCAAATGGTCTGGGACCTAAACGAGTATGGTCTCCACTTGTCCATTCGCCATTTCACATGACTCCTTTATCCTCCTCCTTGGATTTTAAGGGAGAGGGAATACCCTTTTGAAAACGTGACTACTCACCCTGCATGAGGACTTTCTAAAAACGACACAGAGGCAATCTAATTAAAGCCACCAGCACCAGAACTGAGAGGGTAATTTAGCTTCTAAAGGTACAGACTGGTTCTTGGTCGTACGGTAGCACCCTGCAATACTCATCTGCAAGGGTCTGGTGAATTGTAATTTTGTTTTTGTGCACTTCATATGTAGCCTTTCATTGAGATGTGGACCTTGTACATGCTGTGGACTTGGAAGGACACAGCTCATCGGAGGAAGTGAACGCAATGGGAGAAGATGCAAAACATTGAGGTGCCATGCCTGATACTGGCTTCAGGGACTCCCCTGGTTGCCAAAAACATAAGGGGTTTGGGTCCACTTGAATAGATCACCTCTGACCCAAAATGAATGGTATGGTCTGCTAACACTTTCAATAAAGACACCCAAATAGTTCCACTATACTCAAAAAAGGAAAGCAATTCACATTTACCAGTAAATGATGCACTCAGTTTCCTGCATGGCATTTTTCTACATTGTGCTTTGTTTGTGGTCTCAGACCAGGTGAAGACAGCCCCGTTCACTTCTCTCGGCCTGTGCTTGTGATGAATGTGGCAGTTATTCTCTTTTTGAAAGCATCTCTGTGGCGTCATCATAAGAGGCACATGTTAATCATTGCAGGGGCAACCTCCTTCACTTCTCCTCCTTCTATCAAAGGGATCCAAGAGGCCAAAGATAATTATGGCAAGTGTGGCACACTCATCCTCCTTGCTGTTATCTTCAGCTTTTGAAGATGATCCTATGATCTGTATGTCCTTGTTCCCCATGATCTGCTCACAAAACAAAGCTTTTTACTGTAATTAGGTACATGTGACTACACTAAATCAAATCAAATATTCATATACTATCACCACTGCTGTCCCAACACTGTCAAGGCTGAAAGAGTGGCATGCATCCTGTGTCTGACTGTGCCCAATTGTTGAAAGTCCAAATCGGTACCCGTGCTATGCCTGTCTGCCCTTCTCAGGGGACAACTGTCCAGAACCACTTCTGCCTCTAGTACCTTCATGCAGACTAGCCTCATGCTCCTCACCCAGTGGCACCCTATCTCTTTGTATGTCAGGACACTCCAAGGTGACTATGTCTGCGCTGGTGAATGTGTTAAACACAAGAGGTTCAATGTGGGTTAGACACAGTCCAAGCATTTGCTTTTACAATCAGAGTTTTATTCCAACTCACACACCTCTAACTCTAATCCTTCGATTACTCATTCTTCATATTTGCAAACACATGCAGTTCTCACCCAACTATCCCTCAATTAACATGGAATAAACACATGTTTCTTAGTTCCTCAGGCATCCCTGCCAGATCCTACTGGATAATATGGAGGATGTACTTGTAAGATGTAAGGGTCTACTTCAGACATTTGCTGTTGCTTCCTTTGTCCCGTGATAACAAATAAGAAATAGTAGGACAGACTGAGCTTGTGCCCACTGCAATTCACAAGCGAAAGAGATTACTTGATTGAAGTGGATAAGATCCTGAACATTGTTGATAAGGTAGACATCAAAAGTATACTTCCTCTTGTGACTGAGTCTTGAACTTGAGACATTGTTTGGAAACGAGGGGCCACTCTTTTAAGACAAAGATGAAAAAGCTTTTCTCTCTCAGAGGATTATTCGACTTTGTTACTCTCAGCCACATAAGGTGTGGTCATTGAACATTTTTAAGACAGATGTAGATCAATTTTTAGTCTAAGGTGAGGGAAACAGAAGTTATTGGAGATAGTTGGGAATGTAGAATTCACAACATGGATGGATCAGCCATGATTTTACAGAATGGCAGAGCAGGCGTGAGGAGCTAAATGGCTTATAGCTGCTCTTAATTTACATGTTGGTATGTAAATGCTATCCGCTTCTGTCCTCCACAGCTAATGCCAACTGCTCCTTTCATTGGGAGCTACATATTTCAGTATTTACAGATCCTCATCATTGCTACTGATCAAAGCTGGTCTAAGGGATCAGTAAGTGATCTGGACAAGTACTGCACCCTGCAGGTCCTGAGCTGATGTGTGTGCTGTGTGGAAAACACAAAGGCCTGCCCAGAAGTTGGTTGTGCACTCACTTTGCTGGAGTGCATCTTTCACCATCTTCTACACTGTAACCAACTTCTGCAGACTTCACTTCTTCAACTGACTCTGTCAGCTATGCCCATCCAAACCTGTTTAGTCCGGACAGGTGGCCTCCTGCAGGAATAGAACTTTCCTTCTCTCTCCGGCTTCCAGATTTGAATGAAAGAATCATTCAAATTGCCTCAGGTACCAAGCTTCATGCTCTCCTGCGATATTCTGGAACTCAAAATTTCTATCCCCATTCAATTCTACTCTTACAACAGTGAAATGACAGCCCTCAAAAACAGTTTAATTTGGGCCTGTATTTTGAGCGATTCCTCTTCCTTTCCCACTCACATGACCGCCAACCCCAATGTTGACATGAATTAAAGTGGCACCAATCCGAGTCACGGCAGTGGGTGTTTGCTGCAGTAATTTTTAGGGCAGCGTGGTGGCTCAGTGGTTAGCACCGCTGCCTCACAGTGCCAGGGACCCGGGTTCGATTCCACCCTCAGGCGACTGTCTGTGTGGAGTTTGCACGTTCTCCCCAAGTCTGCGTGGGTTTCCTCTGGGTGCTCCGGTTTCCTCCCACAGTCCAAAGATGTGCAGGCTAGGTGGACTGGCCATACTAAATTGCCCATAGTGTTCAGGGATGTGTAGATTAGGTGGGTAATAGGGGGTTGGGTCTGCGGGTCAGTGTGGACTTGTTGGGCCGAAGAGTCTGTTTCCACACTCGAGGGATTCTATGACTATGGCATATAAAATGAAACTTTGAGCCAAAGATTGTACATCCCTGGTCCTGATTTCTTTACCCCAACCTGAAACTGAAAATTGTGAGTGTTTCTTGAAAGGATATGAAACAGACGAGCACATGTCAGAAAGAAAAGTGATTATATCATAAAGAATCATTTCTGGAAGAAGAAAGTTGAGAAGTAGTGAAGGTGTGTTTAATTTGTATACAATCATGGTCCAGACACATTTTACATTGTTGTGATAATTACATTGTAAGAAGGATATAGTGGCACTGTTAAAAGGTGAAAAAGTAAATTTGTAAAGATAATTTCAGAATTGACAGGGCATTCCTAGCAGGAAACAATGAACAGGCAATAAGTTCTGTCCTTTATCTCCAGAAAAGAAAAAAACTGAAGGAGGTCTACAAAACTATCAAAGTATTTAATGCAGCACATACAGAGAAAATGTTTCTATTTGTGTGGAAGAAAAAATCCGGGGCAATTAGTTCAGGTCAATAGCATAGGTGCATTGGCAAGCAAAGAGATAAGCATGTGAAATGGACAGAGATAAACGACTGTGTTGATGAAGAGTGAACTATGGAGGAAGGTTATATGAAGCATAAACATTATGGAAAATGGTCTGCCTTTGTGCCAAACATTTGCTGTTAGTATTTCCACGACTCTAACTGATTTATTTAAAGACATGGTAATTAGTCATGGAGCTCCTGCCGTTTCTTTTTCAGAGGAAGATGTACAAAACACAAAATCTATGATCAAAATCACACTCTAAAGTGAAAGAGGACCTCAGTGGTAGAAGCTCCGTTCGCTTATCTCTTCCATGGCTCAGCATGTGCGCTATTGCCCTGGTCAAGAAATACATCATGTCTGTTTGGTAATAATAAACAGAATAAAACTGATATTTTTCGGAGTGGCAGGCAGGGTTTCGTGGGGGGTACCACCGGACTCAGTGCTCGGAATCCAGCTAAGCACATGCATTAATGATTTACATGAGGGAACTAAATGTAATATCTCTAAATTTGCAGATGGCACAAAGCTAGGTGGGAGGGTGAACTGTGAGAATGATGCAGAGATGTTTCAGTGGCCAGACACCAGAGGGAAAGTTGTTAGGTGATAATATTATTTAATTTTTTTTTTTCTTTTATACTTTTATTAGCAGTGCCTTTTTAAAATGGATCACTTTAAAGTGCATTCCTGTGTATCTTTATCATTTAATTAAAGAAAAGACTTACAGACCAAAGGACTGGCCGCTGGCCTGAAAAAGTTAGTGAAATACAGTATAAAGGTTGTAGCCACACCAAATCAAATGAATATGATTAATACAAAGGCTAATGGCCTCCCCTCACAATGTCGGTTGCTACGGCAGCTGAACAAGAATTTGGCACGACAGTTAGGAAAATTTTGTATCCACCTGAGTAACCAGAAATATAGAAAACAGCAGCTGAAGTAGACCATTTGGCTCTTTGAGCCTTTTCTGTTATTCAATATAATCAGGGCTGATCATTGAACCCATTACCTTGCTCCCAATTTCTCCACAAACCTTTTGATCCCTTTAGCCCAACAAACTATATTTAATCAGAGATAGTAGGAACTGCAGATGCTGGAGAATCCGAGACAACAGGTGCAGGGCTGGATGAACACAGCAGGCCAAGCAGCATCATAGGAGCAGAAAGGCTGACGTTTCGGGCCTAGACCCTTCAGCAGAAAAGGGGGAGGGGAAGGGGGTTCTGAAATAAATAGGGAGAGAGTGGGAGGCGGATAGAAGATGGATAGAGGAGAGGACAGGTGGAGAGGAAACAAACAGGTCGAAGAGGTGGGGATGGAGCCAGTAAAGGTGAGTGTAGGTGGGGAGTTAGGGAGGGGATAGGTCAGTCCAGGGAGGACGGACAGGTCAAGGGGGCGGGATGAGGTTAGTCAGTAGGAGATGGGGGTGCGGCTTGAGGTGGGAGGAGGGGATAGGTGGGAGGAAGAACAGGTTAGGGAGGCAGGGACGAGCTGGACTGGTTTTGGGATGCGGTAGGGGGAGGGGAGATTTTGAAGCTTGTGAAATCCACATTGATACCATTGGGCTGCAGGGTTCCCAAGCGGAATATGAGTTGCTGTTCCTGCAACCTTCGGGTGGCATCATTGTGGCACTGCAGGAGGCCCAGGATGGACATGTCGTCTGCGGAATGTGAGGGGGAGTTGAAATGGTTCGCGACTGGGAGGTGCAGTTGTTTATTGCGAACCGAGCGTAGGTGTTCTGCAAAGCGGTCCCCGATCCTCCGCTTGGTTTCCCCGATGTAGAGGAAGCCACACCGGATACAGCGGATGCAGTATACCACATTGGCAGATGTGCAGGTGAACATCTGCTTGACGTGGAAAGTCTTCTTGGGGCCTGGGATGGGGGTGAGGGAGGAGGTATGGGGGCAGGTGTAGCACTTCCTGCGGTTGCAGGGAAAAGTGCCGGGTGTGGTGGGGCTGGAGGGGAGTGTGGAGCGGACAAGGGAGTCACGGAGAGAGTGGTCCCTCCGGAAAGCAGATAAGGGTGGGGAGGGAAAGATGTCTTTGGTGGTGGGGTCGGATTGCAGATGGCGGAAGTGTCGGAGGATGATGCATTGGATCCGGAGGTTGGTGGGGTGGTACGTGAGGATGAGGAGGATTCTTTTTTGGTTCTTATTGCGTGGACGGGGTGTGAGGGATGAGTTTATGTATATTTAATGCCTTCTTGAAAACATTTGACGTTTTGGACTCAACTGCTCTCTGTGACAGATAATTCCATAGACTCTTAACCAAGATTGTATGTGGATTGACACAATTTGCCTACTTTTCAATTCCCTTCATCTAGAAATGAATCTTAATAAAATATTCAATTTTCTTTCCAGCTTCACTTCACGTCTCTGGGTGAAGACAGTTCTCTTCGCTGCAGTCCTAAATGGACCACCTCGTATTCTTAAACTGTAACTCTCTTTGTGCACTCCCTTGTCATCAGGAACATCCTTCCTATGTTTACCTTGTTCAAATTTTATAACTTTCTATGAGATCATCCCATTCTTGTAAACTCCAGTGAATGCAGTCCAAAGTCTCTCTTCATACATCACTCCTGCCATCCCAATGATAAGTCCGGTAAACCTTTGTTGCACTGCCTCCATAGTCAGAACATCCTTCCTCAGAAAAAGGGAACAAAACTATACACAATGCTCCAGGTGTGATCTCATCAAGGCCCTGCACAATTGCAGCAAGATACCCCTGTTTCTGTAGTATGAATCTTCTACTTAGGCTACTTACATACGATTTGCCCTCTTCAATGCCTGCTGAATCTGCTTGCTTACCTTCAGCAACTGATTTACAAGGGCATCCAGATCTCGTTTGCATTTCCCCATCCCAATGTATCACTATTCAGTTACTAATCTGCTTTTCTGTATCTGCTACCAAAGTGGATAAGCTTGCATTTATCCACCTTATTCTTCATTTGTCACGCATTTGCCCACTCATTCAACTTATCCAAATCACACTGAAACATCTCTGCATCATCCTCACAGTTCACCCTCCCACCTAGCTTTGTGCCATCTGCAAATTTGGAGATATTACATTTAGTTCCCTCATCTCAATCATTAATGCATGTGCTTAGCTGGATTCCAAGCAGTGATTCCTGTTGTACCCCCCACGAGACACTGCCTGCCACTCCAAAAAATATCATTTATTCTGTTTATTTGTTTCCTGCAAATCATGAAGAGAACTGTATAGGTTTATACAATTAAATGTAATAAAAACAGGCTCTGGAATTTTACCAGTCTTATGGTGTCATTGAATTTAATCAAAAATTAACTTGCAAAATCTTTTTTATCCAGTTTACTAACTTTAATTGATACACTCACACAGAAAAAGTGCACATGCAGGTAAATGGACTAGAATACTGAAAATGACATGGATAGCTATTATGAAAGGATTTCTCAGGATAATACTGAAAAATAATTCATAAATCATAAATGACAATGCATCATGTCCTCCAGGTACAAACATTATAAACAACCCCTTGTTTGCCAGTTTTGAAATCCTGAAAATCAAGAAGGGATATCTGGTGAAATATTGTTAACTTGCGCTTTTGAAAATAAATTAGCAACACATCCAGGTGGATATGAACATGTCCATTGTTGAAAACAGTTTAATGATTTAGACACTAGCATTTAGCCTGTTGTTATGTCTTGAAAGGTGACAATCCCTGGGGTAGGCAGGCCATTTAAGTTTGCAACAAATAAACACAAGTGTGAGAATAATGAAGCTACTCAAATAACAGAAATTCCTGTTAGTGTAATGTGAGAGCTCAACTGTACAATGAAGCACCAAGGCACAATTGTAAATAAAACAGGTAAAATGTAAATCCTTCAATACATAAAGTCCTGTGTTCTTATTTATGCCACTTTTCTCTCTGAACCTAACTGTCAATGTCAGCTACACTTCTTATTTATTTGATCCAACAAAATCACTTTCAAATCTTCTGCTTTCTCATTTTCAGATCTGCTGGACTCCAAGCATTCATTTTCAGGGATAGCTTTGAAGTGCAGCTTCTAAGGCAATTTAAAGTTCTAGTTCTCAAGATTTACACAGTGCCAGTCATTCTTATAAGCAACAAAAAAAAAAGTCAGTTCTGTGAACACAACAAAGCACTCCCTGGAGTCTGATAATGTCTTGATGAGTAAAATTAACCATACTAAGCATTAAGCAACCTGGTCCAAATCTGGTCAAACATTGTAAACTACAGCAATAAGTTAGTATTCGTATAAAAAAAAATTAACTCTGTATCCCAGTTCTTTCAGATATAACTGAGAATTTAAATGAGCAAGCATAACTTATGTTCCATGCAGTTGCAAAGGTGCCAAACATAAATCATATATCTGGATATATTTGATAACTGGGACACAAAAACTTTAAGATAGTGACAGCCAAATAATCAACTAGTATCTCTATTAGAGAGACCACTTTTGTTAAAATCTAAAAATGAAGCAAGATGGGGAGAAAAAAATGCATTTATTTTAATTAACTTCAGTTCATAACGCAATGTGGAACAGTAAACATTGAAGGAAACTGTTTATTTTGTGACTGTCAATCATAAAAGCTTAGGTACGTAGTTACATTGAAAACTGCATCCAGTTTTGCGCCAGTTAGTATTTCACCAAAGCAAATGCAGGAAAACCTTAAAAAAATGAGAACAAGACCAAACTTACAGTTGATTTTCATTAATGATTGCATGAAAAATAAACTGTTCCACTCTGAACTTATGATCACCCTAAGGCAAGAACCCAAAGGATTTCTTGATCAGGAAGTTGAAAAGAGGGCAAAACCCGTTTCTACTGGGAATTCTGTCTTATTCCTTAAATGTTTTTAAATCAACCTGTTCAGAGATGTTATTATGCACCACCAGAGCAGGTGGGACTTGAACCCAGGTCTCAGAGACAGGGGCATTACCATTGCACCACAAGGTTCTTGCGAATGTTTACCCACAATAACAAGTGGATGTGTCTGTGTTCTTGCCAAACTGCATCAGGAATTCTGCTTAGTCAACCCATTGAAAGGTTTATGTAGAACTCAAGCCAGTAGGTGATATGGACAGGACTATTAAAGACCCTCACCTCTTCAGCAGATGAAGAAAAGCGATCCTACAGACAATTAGCTTGAATTGAAAATCACCTCAATCCATTAAGAACTGAAGAAATGAAAAAAGAAAGCAAAATACTGTGGATGCTTGAAATTTGAAATAAAAACAGAAAGTGCTAGAAATACTCAGGAGGTCTGGCAGCATCTGCTGAAAGCAAAACAGAGTTCATGTTTCAGGTCTGTGAGCTTTCATTAAAGCATGAAATATACAATCTCCTCTGGGTCATTCACACACCCGTCTTATATTCTAAAAAACATGGAACCACTCTGATTTTATGAGTCTCCATCAAGGTGGACATAGTTGCTGTGTTACTGCACACCAAGGCAACCCAACAAGATGACTCTATCACAAATATTGACTTGAAATCTGTATTATAGCATGTGAATGGTGAGGATGAATGTTGCCTTGAATTCTCCACAACAGAGTGAAATTGTAAGCACTTCACATCCTTGAGAGATTTTTGTAGTTTTTAAAAAAACATTTATAATTGACCATATGACTTTAACGATGACCTTCAATTTGTGTTGCTTCCAACTCACCTCAGTCATCAATATCAGTTTGCTTCAGCAAGGTAAGTGCATACTGTATACATTTTTACTGTGCTATGACAAGGTATCTTAACTGCCTGCAAAAATGATCTTACTTTTGTTTGTACCAATGTAAAATTCTCCATTTCCCATACAAACTACCCTTTCTTCATTCAGTACTTCTCTGTGTATTTTGAACCGTGAGGCCACTCAAAAGACTGAAACTGACCAAATTTATGTTGTATTATAAATTATTTTCAAATGGAGTTTACACACCATTCCAATGGATATGGAAACATCACACATAAACATCATAAATTGCTTATGTAATATGTGCAACTACAGGATCAAATTATAATGGCGTATTATTCTGAATACACATGTTAAAGACACCAGAAGTCCCATATTGATGGGAAAAGATAATGGCCTCAGCATTTGCACAAGTGGTGCATCCACGATGTCGGAAAGCTTAAGCAGCACAGAGTAAAGGCTTCATCATGAAGGAAGATATTCCATCATAGTGTCTCAGAATTTTGCAATAATACACCAAAAATCACGAAGAACTAGTTATCCTACTTTTCTCCATTTAAAACTAGGTTGATTATGATTTTTATGGATTTACACCTTTTTTCACTCTCCTGTTCTGTAGACTGAAAGACAATGGGTGGAATCTTATAAGGATCTGAGTGGTGTAGGCTATGGTGAGATTTTTCACATAATCATGCGAGAAGTCTCAATGTTGGGAGCACCTTGCACTTTGCACAAGTGGCATGGGTGGTTCTCACGTGGCAGTGATGAGTTGCCAATTAAAGAGAGATTATAACTTGTTAAATCAAAGAATCACACAGTATGGAAGAGGCCCTTCAGCCCATCAAGTCCACACCGACAAATACTAGTCTATATCTACACTAATCCCTTTTTCCAGCACTTGGTCCATAGCCTTGAATGTTATGACATTTCAAGCGCTCATCAAAATACTTTTTAAAGATTTCCCACCTCAGCTATCCTCTGAGGCAATGCTTTCAGATTCCCACCTCCTTGCTTTGTTCATGACTCAACATACCTCATCAATATTCAGCTTTGTATCCTACCTCTCTCTTGTATTTAGTCTGCATCTGAATGAAATGCCAGTTTAATTGACTTCCTCAGCTAAAAGAAATTGGTTAATCTTGTTCAATGTTAGAATATCTCTTGAAAATGTCTTTGCCAACCAAAGTTGACTTGACAAACCATCAACACCTTTCTCTCCTTTGTTTAAGTTCCTGTGTTTGCTCGAAAAATAGCATTATATGCAATAAAATATTATTCAATACAGCACAGGAACAGGTCCTTTGGTCCACCAAACATGTGCTGATTCTAATCCTTATTTAGACCTGCTACTTGCTGCCCATGTGCCGTCTCTATTCCACTGTTCACCTCCTGCTCATGTGTCTACCAAGATATGCCTTAAACACTGCTAACATGCCTGCTTCCACCAGCTCCATTGGCAGTGTGTTCCAGGCACCTGCCATCCTCTGTGTGAAATATTTTCAATGCACTTTTCACCTAAACTTTCCTCTCCTCATCTTGAACCTGTGCCCTCCTGTAGTTGACATTTCCAGCCCAGGAAAAAGCCTCTGACTATCCACCCTATTTATGCCTCCTAATTTTATAGACCTCTATCAGGTCATCCCTCAGCATCCGCCTTTCCACTAAATATCAATCCGAGTTTATTCAAACTCTCCTCATAACTAAAACCCTGCAGACCAGGCAACATCCTAGAAAACCTTCCCTGCACCCTCTCCTCATTCAGGTTTTCTTAGTAGTGTGGTGACCAGAACTGTACGCAATATTTCGAATGTGGCCTAACTGAAGTTTTGTACAGCTATAACATAGCTTGCCAACTTTTATATTCAATGCCTCAGTCAATGAAGGCAAGTGTGTTGTTTGCCTTCTTGACCACCTTATCTACATGTGTTGCCATTTTCAGGGATCTGTGCACCTGTATGCCCAAACCTTCTGTATGTCAATGATCCTAAGGGTTCTGCCATTTATTGCATAATTCGCACATAATTTTGATCTTCCAAGATTCATCACCTCACATTTGTCTGGATTAAATTCCATCTGCCATTTCTCTGCCCAAATCTGTCGTCTGTTTATATCCCACTGTATCCTTTGACAATCTTCCTTACTATCTACAACTCTGTCAATTTTGGTGTCATTTGTGCTGGTGAGCACAGGATGTAGACCTTCAGCAATATGTCTTCTGTGTTTCAGAATTATTCAAAATACCTGAAAATAATTTCTGGTCAACTTTATTCAGACAAATTATGTCTTTTTTTTATCCTCAGTCATTAACTGTGAACATAAGGACACTCTGGGAGAACTTGTCATTACATCGAGCATCTAATCCCAACACCCACAAAAATACTTCCCATACCATTAAAGCAGGTCAAATGACTTCATGCTCACTCAAAACACAGGACAATAAAGAGTAAGATATCACCAACAATATCAGTGGCCCAAATGGTCAAACTTATCTCTTTATTGCAGGAAATTCCAGGTCAACTTCTCAGTTGTAATGAGCACATTCTAAACTATCTTACAATGAATATATTCAGTACAGCCAAGCTCACAAATCGAGGAGCTCTACATACAATTAAACTTTCAAGAGCTGTTAGTAATGACTAAGATGATAAACAGCTAAATAAAGCCCAAACATTGCTGTCGAAATAACGGTGAAATGAATAACAATGATAATTATTTATGTTCAAGTTCCACAGCTGCTTCTGGAAAGAGCAAATGTTTACTAAATATGAAAACCAGTCTGTTATTGCCTGAGATGTGCTAATCTATCATTGGTTTTGTAGATAAATTCATCTCGCTGTCTAACTCCCCTTCCAGTGCATTGAATTGCATGAAAGTTTCCGTATTTACATGTACATACAAACTAAACATTCTAGAGAAAGTGAAATCAGTTTGTTTCAAGTCTAAGGATTCTTTTAAATAATGCTCAGCAGCTTCTCTGATCCTGAAAATTGATGATACAAGTGTGCAGAATCAGCTTTTATTTCTTGGAATTTATTTTTTCCTGTTGAAAGTTGTTGATTTACGTCACTTTCACTTTGTCTCTCTTTCCCCTCTTTTCATCCAAATCAATCTTTCCTTTTTTTGCTTGCTATACCTGATTTGATATTGAATCACCAATCCAACTTCCTACCCCAGTCTAGCATTGTCGTTTTGCTCAGTTGACCGGATGGCTGATTTGCTCATGCAGTGTAATAGCAACAGCATGCATTCAACTCTGGCACCAGCTGAGGTAACTCTGTAAGGTGGGGCAAAAATCCCCATTAGTTTATGGATATACCCTGGACAAAAACCCTCTGAAGATGCAAGCTTGTGGAATTACATTGGACCTAAAATTCACTGAACTTTTGGACTTGAGAAACCATGGAGCTCAACTGAACCAGGACAAGGCTGGTTGGAACAGACTGGATAATATGCAAACCCAGGGGCAGATGTCTGGAACAGAGGTTAGCTTGCAAAACTAAAAGGAAGACCCCCTTTTAGCCCCAGTTTAAAACAATGGAAGCCAGACTGCAAGAAACTAACAACTTCAGATCTTCTGGAGCCTACGGAGTACAAAGCCATTCAATTTCCAACCAATGCTCAGGCACAGAAATACCAAACATTCCACACCATTGTGCTACATGTTAACCTGTTTCACCTTTGGATGTAAAAACATTCATACTGGTATTCAAAACTTAACAATTACCTACCCAAGTGAAATACTGGGCATTCCAAACTAACAAAACCATTCACCTCAATCGAAAAGCCATTCACACCTCTGCCAGTGATCAGGAAGCTCCTTCAGCCCCAAGAGGAGGGACAATGGCTCGGCAGCTGAAACCAGCTTTGGCAGGAGATGAGGGGGCCTGCAGCTGGGCATGACTGGTGGCCCCAAACCCAGCACTGTGCACTGTGATACCAGCAACATGTTCCAATTCCAACTAGGTGTGGGCTCTGTGCGCGCCCGGTGTGAGCGGTTTGTGAGAGGAGTTCAAGAGTCCGAACAAGAAGTAGGCCCCACACGCAAAGGGAATCCTTCAGCCAAAGCCACGAGGAAGGTAAAGGAGATCGATCAGTCTTACCGATCGAGAGACAAGTTCCCACAGACCATCCGAGTCAAGGATTCCATGAACCCTCCACACCGAATGCGGCCCTCGCAACCATTGAACACCATCAACCCACCACGAACCTCCACTCGACATCTGGAGGTGGCCGAAAACATCCAGAACCATAGGGCACTGACCGGAACAACACCAGCAACATCCACACCAACCAAGACAACAATCTGCTTGCAAGGACCACCAGAAAAGGAAAGAAACCCAAGGTACTCACCCGACAGGTCCAACGGCCTAACCACATCAGCAGACAACACCAGACTGACAGTTATCAGCACTCGCAGCCCTCCACAGAGCCCCAGCTACGGCAAGAGACTACGGACACGAGACACTCGAAATCACGTTCCCCTCCAGGGGTGAGCCTTGGTCATCGAGACTCTCTAACCAAGCTTGGCTTGTCTAAGATAGGGGAAGGCGAGGTGTGGGGGCAAATGGTGTAGGGCATCCCTAAGGAAGGGAAGTGGGATAGGACTTCAGGTTAACAAGTAATCTCTCTCTCTGTCAGCCACTTGGTAACACACACACTGAAACTATTAAACCCACCGTATCAAGCTGTAAGGCTTAACTGGGGGGTCAGGTTAATTGTGAGACAGGGCTAGGTCATTAACAGAGACAACAAGGTGCAGGGCTCCTATGATGCTGCTTGGCCTGCTGTGTTCATCCAGCCCTGCACCTTGTTGTCTCGGATTCTCCAGCATCTGCAGTTCCTACTATCTCTAGGTCATTAACAGTCATGTTTGATATTCACTTTCCAGTTTTCCTGGAAAGTTTGCTTGTTTTTCAATAAAGTCAGAGTTTCTTTGCCTCTGAAGCATCTGCTTCCTTTGTTTTCCACCACACCACATTCCACTGCATAGGCCCAGTGTCAGAACCAGGGAGCTAGTGAACAATAAACCAGGTAGCTCTCCCGACAGAGATAGTAGGAACTGCAGATGCTGGAGAATCTGAGATAACAAGGTGTAGAGCTGGATGAACACAGCAGGCCAAGCAGCATCATAGGAGCAGGAAAGCTGACGTTTCGGGCCTAGAC
>NC_063340.1:46502235-46539703 GCF_021869965.1 Rhincodon typus | reverse complement strand
TTGTTTGTTGCGAACCGAGCGTAGGTGTTCTGCAAAGCGGTCCCCGAATATGAATGTTACTGTGTTATAACATGTACAGGGCAGTATATAGCTTCCCTGCAACTCCATAAATATTTGAGTGAAATACTATTTTTAAAAAATGTTTGATGACTTGCATAGCTGTCATAATCATCTAGTTCATATTAATATTTTTGTTTTGGGTTGACTGAATTTGTAAGGGTAAGGCAATGAATACTGGATTTTAAGTACACTTCAAGTATTAGCAATTCAAAGGGGAACATGTGATGTTTAATATAGCTAGAAATGAGAGAGAGAGCACTATAAAACAACAAGGTGCAGGGCTGGATGAACACAGCAGGCCAAGCAGCATCATAGGAGCAGAGAGGCTGACGTTTCGGGCCTAGACCCTTCATCAGAAAACAACAGGTGGTCTCATTTAGCTCACAAACTAGAGACAGGGTATTCTTGCTGCATTGTCCTGTCTTTGTCAGAGAGTTGAATTATTCATGTAGAACTCAGGGCCAAAAGATTGTGTTTTTAAACTAATCAGTTAATTAGCCTAAAATTAGCCTATCTATCTGAATTCTAAGTTACCTCTGTTGCCATGAATGAGTAATTTAGCTGCAGCCAAGGTTGAAATTCTGGGAAGTTGTGGGATTCTTCCTGTAGGTGTTTCGGAATGGACTTAAAGTTGGCAGGGGTAAGGACTGAATTCAATAGGCAGAGACGAAGACAGCCAGCTAAGAGCTGTAAAACAGCTGCACGTAAGGAGCAAACAGTGATCAGAAACTGATGCTCTACAAAATGATCTCTGAGCCTCTGCTTGTTCTCACTGATGTAGAAGAGGCCACATCGGGAGCAGCGGATGCAGTACACCAAGTTGACGGATGTGCAGGTGAACCCCTGTCTAAACAAAACAAATCTTCCACATTAGACAGGGGCTCACCTGCCCATCTGTCAACTGGTTTACTGCATCCGCTGCTCCCGATGGGGCTTCCTCGACATCAGTGAGACCAAGCAGAGGCTCGGACACCATTCTGTAGAACACCTGAGCTCTGTTCGCGACAAACGACAACACCTTCCAGTCACCAACCATTCTAACTCTATCTCCCACTACCTGGGTGACATGTCCATCCTGGGCTTCCTGCAGTGTCACAGTGACACCACCCGCAAACTGGAGGAGTAACACCTCATATTCCACCTCAGGAGCCTACAGCCCGATGGCCTAAACATGGATTTCACCAGTTTTGAAATCTCCCCACCCCCAGCCTCATCCCATGTCCAACCCTCCCTCCCATCCCTGCCTCCTTGACCTGACCCAACATGCCCATCTTCTCTCCCACCTATCCGCTCCTCCGAACTCACTGACCAATCCCCACCACTACCTACCTGCACTCACCTATCACCATCCCACCTACCTTCCCCAGTCTCACTCCTCCTCTCTCTACTTATTTCTGAGCTCCCTTCCCCCTCCCCATTTCTGAAAAAGGGTCCATACGTGAAACATCGGCTTTCCTGCTCCTCTGATGCTGCCTGACCTGCTGTGTTCCTCCAGCTCCACACTGTGTGTTACCTCTGACTCCAGCATCTGCAGTATTTACTATCTCAGAAACTGATGTTTCTCAGAGGTTGAAATACCAAGCAAGAGTGCAGTGAAAGCCAAACTTTGCTGCACTGTCCACAATCATTAGGCACTTACAAAGTGGTATAGGGTCACTTAGGGGGTGGCTGCTGGAGGGACCCCAAAACAGCTCATATCTCAGGGAACAGCAGGAAGACTGATGAGAGCTGATATGCATTCCAGTAGCTATGGCATTCTGGTTTGGTACCAAGGATAAAGGAATCACCCGCAAGAAATTAGATATGTAGCCAAAGACTTTCTGGGGGAGCCACAGTGGAAAAGTTCAGTTCCGGGTTGTCGTTATATTTTCTTGTGATTTTACGCCTAAAGCTGTGGTAAATTTGTAGATTTTTGCTTTAATTTTGTTTTTTATACCATGAAGTAGGCCTCTATTTTAAGGCACAAAATTTTATGGCATACTTTCTTCTTGTTGATCACTGGATATTTGAATGTCTCTTTAAATGTTACTGCAATCTCCATGGGGACTGTAACACACTGTCCGTTTACCGCTGCAACAAAGCATATTAGAAAAAATGATAGAGGAAACAAGCATAGCAAAAATGCAACATTTCTGGTAGATTTAACAGAATGCTTATTGCCAATTTATGAGAAGATGCTACGTGGAAAGTTAATCTGGACCAAAGCAGTACCTTAATCACAAGACAACCGAATGCTGCTACCAGAACATCTGTAGAGAGATCTACAGAAGAGTCAAGATTTCCAATTTGCAATACCCCCAAAAATATTGTAGTTTTGCACACTTTACTGAGAAAATTGTTAAAGAGCCACATTTCTTTTAGGAAGTATGAAGACAACAGGACACTTATGCACAAGAAATGGCCATTCAATCCACCCAAACAACAATCCTTCACCACTCTTATATTTAATCTGATAATACATTAGGGTTTGTTTTTGTCCTATTACTCTGTCTTGTGAAATTCTAAGCTAATCTTTTCCCTATTATTTACTATCTTGAATACTACCTGTTTTTCAGGCTGAAAAGGACATGTTTCTCCAGGCTTTCTTTGGAACACAGCCTTTGTATTAGGGAATCTGTTGTGGTCCTTGTCTGTCGTATTAGTTCTAGAATGGCTCTCTCATTTTGAGGTAACATGAGGGAGAAGCCAACTTGACCTAATCCTGACTAATCTATCCAAGACAAATGCATCTGCCTATGATGGCACTGATGGGAGTTACAATAGCGAAGTCCTTGCAGAGACATATAGTCCACTCTATTATTTTAGAACATAATAAATAGGACCAGGGTAACCCACCTGCCCTTTCGGCCTGCTCTGACATTCAATAAGATCGTGGTTGATTTTCTATGTCTACTCCACTTTCCTACATGATCCCCAAATGTCTTGATACCTTTAGCATCTGGAAACCTATTCTGTCTTGAATAAACTCAATGGCTAAACATCCAGAACTCTCTGGAGTATAGACCTAGAATGAGTTACTCATTTGAGTGAAAAGAAATTCCCCTCATCTCAGTCTTAAGTAGCCAATCTCTTATTCGTGGATTGTGATTCCTAGTTCTAAACTCTGCAGACAGAGGAAACATCCTCCTCACATTTACTATGGTCAATTCCCTGAAGAACTGTTTTTGTTTCCAAAGGGATTTCCTTCCATTCTTATAAATTCTAGGAAAATAAGCTCAATCCACTCAATCTTTCATCATTGGATAGACCCATCAACCTAGGAATCAGTCTAGTAAAGCTTTGCTGTATTCCCACTGGCAAATGTATCCTTTCTTTAGTAAGGAAATCAAAACTGTACACAGTACTCCAGGTGTGGCCTCACCAGTGCTCTGTATAATTGTCGGAAGACTTCTTTAAAATTTTTATTCTCCAATCTCCTTGCAAGAAAAGATAATTTACCATATGCTTTCTTAACTGTTTGATATGCCTACCTGTTAAATTCTGTAACCCATGGACAAGAACATTCAATTCTCGCAGAACACCAATATTTGCTCATCTTTCTCCATTTTAAACATATTACATTTTCCTACTTTTTTCTTCCAAAGTGGCTAACTTCACAATTTTCTACAGTATACTCCATGTCCCATGTTCTTGCCTGCTCAAAGCCTATCTATATCCCTTTGCAATCTTTTTACATCCACATGACTTAGTGTTGCATCTAAATGGAATAGTTTTTTTAAAAAGTGGGCATTCATGAGGCACTGTAGCCATTAACGCAGCAGAATCCTATTTAAACTGTAACTTCTTACTTTTACATTTCCTTCACTTCAGCATATCATCAAGTTGCAGCCCAGGCTGCATAAAGAAGATCATACTTTCAGCAGCACCAGATACAACAAATAAAAATGACACTCATACAACACAAGTGTCAGGCAATTATCATCTCCAGTAAGAGAAAATCTAAACAGCTAACCTTGACATTTTAGGACATTACCATTGCCTAAACAACATTATCAACATCCAGGGGGTTACCACTAAACAGAAATTGAACAGGACAAGCCAGATAAATAATGAGGTTGTAAAAGCAAATCAGAACCTAGGAATTTGGCAGCAAGTAACTCACCTTCTGTTTCGCCAGACCCTGCCCACCACTTATAAGGTTTGTCAGGAGTGTGACGGAAAACTTCCCAATTGCTTGGATAACTGCAGATCTAACAACATTCAAGAAACTCAACCCTTCCAAGGAAAACAACATGTTTGGCACTCCATCCACCCCTTTCAATATTCACTCCCCCTCCACAGTGACAGCCTAATATACCATCAACAAGGTAAAATTGAGCAAACAACAAGGCTCCTTAGACAATAACCTCCAAAATCCACAAGATGCATGGCAGCACCATCAAGCTACACACCATCCTTACTTGAAGTTATATCATAATTTCTTAACTGTCAGTAAGTGAAAGTCTTGAAACTCCCTCCCTAACAGCACTGAGAGTACACCTATATCCATAGACTGCAGCAGTTAAAAAAGGCAGCTCATTACCACTTTCTAAAGGATATTTAACTATTACAGCTCTGGTTTACTCAAAAACACCCATACCCTGCAAAGTAAAATGAAAAAAAAACTGAGATAACAAGGTGTAGAGCTGGATGAACACAACAGGCCAAGCAGCATCAGAGGAGCAGGAAAGCAGGAAAGTTTCGGGTGCTGCACTTGGCCAGCTATGACAAAAGCATTTGCTCAACAGAATGGAAAATCGATCTGTCCTGGCCACAAAAAAAATGATAAATCCAATCCAGCCAATTATTGCCTTGTCAGACGACACTCTATTTTCAACAAAATGACGGAAGGTGTCATCAACAGTGCTGTCAAGCAGTATATTCTCACATATCACCTGCTCACTGATGCTTAGTTTAGATTCTATTAGGACCATCCAACTACAGACTTCATTAAAGTCTTGGTCGAAACATGGTTAGGTCTTCAAAGAAGCATCTAACCCACTGTAGCATAAAGGTCCCTTTAAAAAAAATTGAAATCATCGAGAATTAGGTGGAAAACATCTCCAGTAGTTTGTAGAATAGCTAACAAAAGGTTGATATCCATAGTTATTGGAGGGAATTCATCCTCGTCCAAGGACATTGCTACAAAGATCCTCATAGTCGTGACCTAGGCCTCACATGTACGGCTACATCATCATTACTTCCTGTCACCATAAGGTCAAAAGTGGAGATCCTCACAGATGATTATGCAATATTCAACTCCATTTGTAATTTTTCAGATGATGAAACAATCCATGCCTGTGCAAGCAACAAAACCTGGACAAGATTTAGAATTTAGCTACAATTTACTTTTTTTGTTACATATGCACCAGGCAATGACCATTGCCATCAAAAGAGAGTTTAACCACTTTCATTTGGAATTCAACACCATCACCAGCACCAAATCTCCTATCATCATCACGCTGGGGAACATTATTGACAAATATTGTAACTGGAGCAGCCACACGAATACAGTTGTCACAACAGCAAACCAAGGCTGTGTGTTCTGTGGTGTTCCATGTTCTCAGGTGCAGTTATGGAAGAACAATATATGCTAGTTTTGCTTTCAAAACCCATAGCTTATGAACAAACAAATAAATAAATTGATACAGTACTCAGAGTGCTTTCTGCGCTTGTGTATTGTACAAATTTGATAAGTACTTCATTTAACTGTTTTGATTCTGAAGTGCATTACTCTACATAAGATACTGTAGGATTCATTGTGGTCGATTTTAAATGCCATTTTCTCAAAACATGAAGTCAAGTTAACTGACTGGGCAAGACATTTCCTGTTGATGTCTGATCACATGATGGCTGTGCTGATAAATCATCAATTATATTACTGATAATTAATTCCATAACTTTACACACATCTATATTTGGGTTAGATTCAAGGCAAATTGTGGCAATGCATCAGCCTTGTTTCAGTGAAATGTTCTCCACTTTTATTATGCCTCTACATTGAATGGTATAGCACACAGTAGGAGACACCAATCATAGATACAAGGTCTCTATTCTTTGTATGCCTAGACCCTCAACAGCTGCAGATTGCTCCACTCACCTGGGGGATTTTACATCCTCCGGCTTTGTCACCATCCATTGTCCTATGAAGAGTTTCAGTAAATGTGGATTGAGACAATTCACTTGCAAAGGCATGAACAAAATTTTTCTGTTAAGTATTTCGAACATTGAAAGGGTAAATAATTGAATTGAAAAATGGATTAAAGAAAACAATGCTTTTCATAATACTTCTCTCAGCTTTGTTTTGAAAACTGAACAAAAACGCATACACTCATCAGACTCCCTAGAATTTTGTAAATAACATTTTTCAGTTGAAGAAAAAGTGCCATGCAATCTAGTCGTGATGAACCAGAGCATGGTGCTTCTCAAACTTCTGTATATGCTTGAGATCTCCACTTATTGCATTCCAATACTTTCATCATCGCTACTCAATGCTGTGATTCTATTTTGTACAAGTCAATGACATTTGTGAAATCCTGACAGCTCTATTATCTTACTCAGAGCTTTCAATCTATGCATGTGGTTAAGTAAAGATTTTGTGCCAACAGCATTATCTCTGTATTTCAGGGACTGTTGCATTAATAATGTGGATCTGCTTACATAAAACAAGTTGAATTTAATCTTTACTGGGACAATTCATATCACATTAATTAACATTTGTTACTGCTTCACCCTGTCTCAAAGATGATGTAAATTTCAATAATTCCAAGTACACTTTAATTGGCTGTCTCATCACACCCAATAATTCAAAAGACTTTTATAATCCGAGTTTAAATGTACATGATTCCAGAAAAACTAGCACACAATGCCCATATCATGGAGTGGGAACCTCAACACGGTTATTAAACACTATCATTCCAAAATATTGAACAGTGTATCTTAAAGGTAAAAATGTTTGCTTTGCAGACTTTTATTTTTAGCCTTTTGTATTTTAAGCTGCTTCAGAGATGGAGAACATCAGTCAAATCCCTTCTTTCAACATCTGTCAGCAGATTTAGGGATTGACTCAATTCAATAAAAATTACTTCCTGGCTGCTTCAATTTGTTAAGATGTAACGGAACTTTGCAAAATGAAGTTGAACTCTATCCTCTGATAAAGCTGTGTACAGACTGAAGGAATATGATGATTGTGCATAAGACATTTCACAGAAATCATTTAAAAGCAAGCATGAAAGAAGGAAAAAACAAAGGAATAAGCAGAAAATGAGTAAGCGACGATCTTTCTTATCTTATATGCGTACATTGTGTGTTTCACTCACTCTCAACATCACACTAATTGTTATTTGTCACGCATGAAATGTGCAACTCAACTTTTACTGATTCAGTTTCACAAAGATTACTGCACAGCACTTTGCATTTTATCAGTCTTATATGCCAACTTAAAACTCAGGGCAAGGACTCCGCGCTGAATATCCAAACAGCTTTGAAGTAATGTTGGTATGCTTAAGGCCATTTTTTTCTGTTATACCCAATAATCTTCTCATTGATCAAGGTGATTTTTTATTATGCAACATCAATAAATTAGTTCCACCACTCAAATTTCAGGTTTGAGACAAGTTTCAGGTTCAGGTTTCATGAGAGAAATAATTCATGCTTTGTATTGTATTGTGGAATAGTTCATTCCTCATCCAACTGTACTGATTTGTTTAGTTGCACAAGACAATGAAAGATATGTAAGGAGCTATGAGAAATTCACAAGTGGAAGTAATTATTCAACCAACCGTCAAGCACATAAAACTACATATTTACAATTAACTTTGCAATACTCTTGAATTCTTGTATTAAACCATTATCAAACAACATAATAATATACATTTGTACGGTCCATTTAGTGTGAAAAAGAACTGAAATGGAATGTAGCAGTTATGCTATTATTTGGTTAACAGATTTGTAAGAGGTACGATAGCACTTGCAGAAGATCATTTTGGCCTAATCTTTGGTGGGAGTTACAACATAGCTATGACTGAGGTATGCAGGAAAAGTTTTAATATTCCCCACAGATCAAAATGATATAATTACAGACCAAAACTACTTGTGAATGTACAAAATTATATCTTCATTTACAGGGCTCTTGTTGAGTAACTACATTTGATTTTCAAGGTACCTTTTTTTAAACTCATTATCTCATTTATTAGAGATAGTAGGAACTGCAGATGCTGGAAATTCTGAGATAACAAGGTGTAGAGCTGGATGAACACAGCAGGCCAAGCAGCATCATAGGAGCAGGATGGCTGACGTTTCAGGCATAGGCCCTTCATCAGAAATGGGAGAGGGGAAGGGGGTTCTGAAATAAATAGGGAGAGTGGGAGGCGGATAGAAGATGGATAGAGGACAAGATAGGTGGAGAGGAAACAGACAGGTCAAAGAGGCGGGGATGGAGCCAGTAAAGGTGAGTGTAGGTGGGGAGGTAGGGAGGAGATAGGTTAGAACAGGGAGGACGGACAGGTCAAGGGGGCAGGATGAGGTTAGTAGGTAGGAGATGGGGGTGCGGCTTGAGGTGGGAGGAGGGGATAGGTGGGAGGAAGAACAGGTTAGGGAGGCAGGGACGAGCTGGGCTGGTTTTGGGATGCAGTAGGGGGAGGTGAGATTTCGAAGCTTGTGAAATCCACATTGATACCATTGGGCTGCAGGGTTCCCAAGCGGAATATGAGTTGCTGTTCCTGCAACATTCGGGTGGCATCGTTGTGGCACTGCAGGAGGCCCAGGATGGACATGTCGTCTGCGGAATGGGAGGGGAGTTGAAATGGTTCGCGACTGGGAGGTGCAGTTGTTTATTGCGAACCGAACATAGGTGTTCTGCAAAGCGGTCCCCAAGCCTCCGCTTGGTTTCCCCGATGTAGAGGAGGCCACAATGGGTACAGCGGATGCAGTATACCACATTAGCAGATGTGCAGGTGAACATCTGCTTGATGTGGAAAGTCTTCATGGGGCCTGGAATGGGGGAGAGGGAGGAGGTATGGGGGCAGGTGTAGCACTTCCTGCGGTTGCAGGGAAAAGTGCCAGATGTGGTGGGGCTGGAGGGGAGTGTGGAGCGGACAAGGGAGTCATGAAGAGAGTGGTCCCTCCGGAAAGCAGATAAGGGTGGGGAGGGAAAAATGTCTTTGGTGGTGGGGTCGGATTGCAGATGGCGGAAGTGTCGGAGGATGATGCGTTGGATCCGGAGGTTGGTGGGATGGTACGTGAGGACGAAGGGGATTCTTTTTTGGTTGTTATTGCAGGGACGGGGTGTGAGGGATGAGTTGCCAGAAATGCGGGAGACACGGTGGAGGGTGTTCTCGACCACTGAGGGGGGGAAGTTGCGGTCCTTGAAAAACGAGGACATCTGAGATGTACGGGAGTGGAATGCCTCATCCTGGGAGCAGATGCGGCGGAGGTGAAGGAATTGGGAATAGGGGGATGGCATTTTTGCAGGAAGGTGGGTGGGAGGAGGTGTATTCTAGGTAGCTGTGGGAGTCGGTGGGCTTGAAATGGATATCGGTTGCCAGGTGGTTGTCGGAGATGGAGACAGAGAGGTCCAGGAAGGTGAGAGAGGTGTTAGAGATGGTCCAGGTGAACTTAAGGTCGGGGTGGAAGGTGTTGATGAAATGGATGAACTGTTCGAGCTCCTCGTGGGAGCACGAGGCGGCGCCGATACAGTCATCAATGTAACGGAGGAAGAGGTGGGGGGTTTAGGGCCAGTGTAGGTACGGAAGAGGGATTGTTCCACGTAACCTACAAAGAGGCAGGCATAGCTTGGGCCCATGCGGGTACCCATGGCCACCCCCTTTGTCTGTAGGAAGTGGGAGGAATTGAAAGAGAAGTTGTTGAGGGTGAGGACGAGTTCGGCTAAGCGGACGAGGGTGTCAGTGGAGGGAGACTGATCGGGCCTGCGGGACAGGAAGAAGCAGAGGGCCTTTCGGCCATCTGTATGGGGAATGCATTTATTAGGTTATGTTGGTGCTTAGTAATAATACTTCCTGTATTTCTGCTTATGTACGAGAATTGGATTTTCACAGAAACAGAATTATAAAACAATCATCAATATCCTTCATAAGTATGAACCTTCAATAAACTTAAAACCACAACACACAAGAAAAACATTCATTTCTTAAGCACTACGGAAAGTAAACTGGCAAAAGTCATCAGACATAAGTTGGTAACAGAAGTCTTTTTTCCCAAAATAACTGATTCATTTCTACACACAAAAAACCATCAGCTTAAACATACCTTCCACAGACTAGTATAATCACAGCTAATTCATTCTCCCATTTCATACGTGTAAAACTGGAAGATATTAACCAAACATTCTTTATACTGGATCTCAGATCTCACTCTCAGATTTAAGTTGAACGATTGATATAGTTTTCATTATTATAGCATTCAAAACATTTCCCCCATTCAGTATTCAGCCTTAAGCGAGAGATTCCACATTCATTCAAAGGCCATTGTTGTATTTTAAGACTAATTTTGATTCATTCATACTTTGAACTTAGTGATTTCATGTTTTCTTGGCTCCTAATTAGCTGACTATTCTTTTGCTGACTAGTGTAAAATTGTTCTATCTCCTTTACACCTCTTATACACATATATACCCCAACGCCACTCTTGTAGCCTCCAACTCCTCTCTCTTGCAAACTTCCCTTCTTGCACTCTCACTGTCCTCTCACTGTCTTACAGCCATTGCCCATACCCCTGCAGCCCTGTCTCCCCTAAGCCTCATTTCAGCCTCCCCCCATCCCTCTATGGAATTTTAGCCTCCCTCTGCAGCCTTCCCCTCTGACACCCCCTGCAGAAACCCCCTTGTATCCCTGTGCAGCATTCTTTCTCACTCTTGCAGCTTACACACATGATGTGGAAGCAGGTCATTCAACCATTGATTCCACCCTGGCATTCAATGAGATCATGGCTGATTTGACAATCCTCAATTCCACTTTCTTGGTTTTTCCACATAACCTTTGACTCCCTCAATGACTAAAAATTGGTCTCAGTCTTGAATATACTTAATGACATGGCCTCGACAGCTCTGAGGTAAGGAATTCCATTGATTGACTACCCTTGCGCTCTCCTCCACCTTGCAGCACTCTCTTCCCAACTTACAGCTTTGTTTTCTCCCCACCCCATTGAAGGCCCTTTCTGCTCCCATTCCCCTTGCAGTCACTACTTTTTCCACACCCTCATTACATCCTGTTTCATCCAACCCACTCTCAATCCTCATGCAGTTTATTTCTTCCCTATCTAGTCGACATTGCATTTCTTGGATTGGGGAGGGGAAACTCCCAATGGATGGCTTCTGATCATTTCAATCCCCAAAGAACATCCTGGCTAAAAGATCCCCCTGCACCATGGGTGAACCCCAGCAATAGCTTTCCCCAGTGATATGAGACTCACAATATTTCAGCCTTGTCAACACTTCAGACAGCCAAAAACCTTACCTGCGCAACAAGCCCAGCTCTGTCAACCCACCACCAGCCTAAGCAACATCACCAATCTTCACAGCATTGTCACGGCACAGAAGGAGGCTATTTGGCCCATCGTGCCAATTACCTATCACCCAGTACCAAAATCCTGCCCTTTTTATTCCATATCACCGTACAGCACTTCTATCCAAATAATCATCCAATGCCCTTTTAAATGCCTCAACTGAATCTGCATTCAGCACATTTGCAGGTATCTATACCCTAACTATTCACTCTATGAAAAACTTTTTTTCTCACATCACCCTTGCTTCCTTTGCCCATCCCAATTCCAGCACAATATCAGAAAAGGCTTCCATCCTGTTTCTCTCACTTAATTTCATTATTTTGGTTCATTCTTTCCTATCCTGCTTGCTACTCCTCCAATCATGGCTGTCACTCTTCTGTGTTTACTGTTGAATGGCTCACAGTCAACCTATCAGCACCAAGGGTGGAAGAAAACCAGCCTGTGATTGCCAAAGCAAATCATTACCAATTGTAGCCATTCATTTAGTTGAACCATAAAAAAACACAAGAGGCCATTCAGCCCACTGTGTCTGCATGAGCTGAATAAACCAGCTGCCAATTCTGATCTCACTGACCAGCACCAAGTCTTTACCATGCCAGTTACAACATATCAGGGGCAGATCTAGGGTCCATTTCATTTGAGTTGAGCGTTTTTGCTTCAACCACCAAGCCCAGCAGCAAATTCCAGACACCCAGCCTTTCCTGGGTGAAAAGGTCTCTCTTCAGGTCCCTTCTAATCCTTCTATCTTCGACTATGCCCTGTGGAAATTCAAGTTGCTGGTAGGAGAAGCAGGTCTTCCCTGTTCACTCTACCATAACTCCTTATTATTTTGTATTCAGGAGTGACATTATGGAGGAACCATTCTCTGATTCATCACTGGTCACTATTACATTACACCTTACACATAGTATGTCAGTATACCTTTAAGAGACACCACAATTCAATATGCTTTTCAAATACATACCCATGACAATATCACTGGGTCATACCATATGACATGTTGGTTTAAAGTTCTCAGACTTCATTTTAACTGGGATTATTTGAAGCATGACACGCTACAATGAGTATGTTGCTTTGTGTAACTATGTAGCTTAATGTGAAGCCAGACACTGATGTGCTTATGCATGTAGCATCATTTTTTGTAGCCAGTTGTAATAAAAGTCTATTGGATCATTCAATGCGATGATATCCATGCCCAGTTTCTTATGTTACAAGGGATAAAATAAGCAATACCACATTAGATAAAATACCCTCTGAACATAAAAAAAAGTACAATAGTTAGCAACAGTGAGCATCTATGAAGAAGCCTCCAAAATCTCAGTGGTAAATGTTTTGAAAACTAATTGAAGACTAAACGGCAACCAATAACATCATTTTCTGTGAGGTCAGACAGCTATACAGAAGTGTAAGTAGGGCATTGACCAACTAGAAGATAAAGCTAATTTCATCTAATTAGAATGTATTCTCTTTCAAGATTGCCTCTTATAACATTTATGAGATTGCCTCAATTAAAACATTTTAAAAGGGGCAGTCAACCTTTCAGCTCAGGTACAGAGAGCTATAAATCTAGTTTGCTCTGCTCCTCACCTTGATAGAAAAGTAATAATCTCTCTCAAAACCGTAACTGAAAAATATTCTGCAAGTGGGGAAGGATTATTTTCATTTACACTAACAAAAGTCAGAGACCTGTGGTTTAAAGGCACAATCCAATGCTTTTAGGCCTGAATCATAGACAGCAGAAACATAATTATGGAATAGGTATCTAGTGACACCTTTATTGAACTACAACTGTTTAAACAAGGTGTGTAGTTTTACTTTACAGATCAAATGATAAATAATCTCAAGAGTTTTAAAAATGTTGCTTGTCTTGCAGTATTAACAACTCCAGTCTTTCTGTCAATGATCAAAAAGATCCAGAAAAAAAAAGAAAATTCTCAAAGACCAGCGCAAGTTATGAAGTAACTTCAGGATTAACAAAGCTACAATTTATATCGTACAGACAGCAGACCCAAGAGGCAAGTGATCAGTTTATTGGAAGATGCTACAGTGCGGGGTATGAGTGTGACTTTCCCAAAGACCAACGGTCAGAGAGACTCACTGAGTTAGTCATTGCCTCCACAACAATCAAAGCCTCTAGGACTGATTAGTTGGATAAGGAAAAAAGGGGCCTACCATCGAAACATCATTTGAGAATTGTCACCAGTATTAAGTCTTAGTAGCAGGCCAACATCAATTACATGGTTTAAGTGCAGCCAACATTATTGCTATGGTCAGCAAAGTGTAACAAAAATAGTTTGATGTCCTTACCCAAAAGCTGTCCAACTTTCCTTGATATCTGTAATCCATGTGGCACTAAAGGACACTGGGCTTGTATGTAGAGGAACTCGGCTTTCAAAGACCAAAACCAGGCCCCATAACAAAACATTGATGAGCCACAGCATGGTACAAAGCCACAACACTGGCAGCAAGGAAAGAATTAAGAAGGTGTACAAACACAGCATACCAATGAGGTTCAGAGTCAACCAAGCAAAAAGGAACATTTCAGAAGGTGACCACCCTTTCCATATTGTTAACTTTATGCACCATGTCAATATAAATGTGATCATAAGCTTTTACAACCATCAATATCATATGTCCTGAAAAAAACAGGGTAACATACACTATAAGTTAAAATCAACAGAGCAGCTCATGCCAACATATTGCATCCAATAAGAATCCCGAAAGGCATGTATCTCAGCAAGTAGCACTCCATGGTAAAATCACCAGAGACTGTCTCATGTGTCACCAGCTCCTTACATTGGCAGAATCATATCAGAATGCCAATACGGAAGTTCATCTTGGTTTCCTACAAATCTTCCACATGGTAGACATGTACATTCCAATGATGGCGAGATAACCAGTAGATCTCAATATGGCCACCATTCACAAGATTCAAACTACAACACTCACTGTGGCAGAAGAGACCACACGTGGTATAATCAAATCAGTCAACAATCACCAATATATTGCACCCAAATTGATTTGACACAACTGGAAAGTTTAAGGGGGGTGCAAAGTTGCAACTTCAAGGTGGTGCAAACCCATTTATTGAAGCTCCAAGCAGGTGCAGCAATGCATGCTTAGGAAAAGCTTTAGTGAAACTAAACAACATCGCACAATGTGGTATAAACTGGAAAGGCATGACCTGACTGGCATAGATCCATCGCATGCATTTTAAAGAAAGATTGCACACAAAAGAGTATACCAGGATAAAAGGCATCTCGCTTTTCACTGAAAAGCTGTCTACACAAAATACTAAAACTAGAATTAAATTCTAAATTTTCCAGAGCAAGATTTCAAGCTGGATTAGAAACATGGATACTGGTTTGTCCATTTCGCAGAAGAATCTCAACAGCTCAATACACCTATTGGATGGCACTGTTTCTAAAGGTTACCATACAGACCATGAATGAATTAGGAGCTGAAGTAAGCCATTTGGCCTTTCGAGGCTGGTCTGCCATTCAATCAAGATCACAGCTGATCGGTTTATGTCCCAAACTTCATGTTCATATTGAACCCAATAACCTTTATTGACTGCCTGCATAACAAGAATCTATCCACCTCTGCATTAAAAATATTCAATGACATACCCCATTACCACTTTCTAAGGCAGAGAGATCCAAAGTTGCACAAGCTTCTAAGAGAAAAAAGTTCTCTTCCTCTATCCTAAAGAGGTGACCCTTAATTTTAAAAGTGTCCACTCATCTGTGCTCACCAAAAAGACAAAACATCTTTTCCACGTCCATCATGTTAAGATCTTTTGGGACCTTATAAACTTCAATCTTAGCACACTCCAAACTTCTAAAGCTCATCCAATTTTAAGTCATAAGACAACCTCTCATTCAAGTTACTAATCTAGTAAGTTCCATCTGAATCATCTCTGGTGCATTTACGTTATTCCTTAAATAAGAATTATTATTCCAAGCACTACTTCTGTTCAGAAAGCAAGTGCAAAGAATCCTGCCCAGCAGCTAATTGTCTCACAATTCTGAGACACAGGACATTATTTTGCAAAGACATTGGAGAGTGAAAGAGAGACAGGATGAGCCAGCAGGTAGAGAATGACCAAAACTATGCACTTGGCAAAGACTGTGAGATAGAAATACAAATGCAAATATTTGGATACCAAACCAAACCATATGAAGTCACTATTGATCATGATGCTACATTGAAAAAGAATAGAGACCAGCTTAGATCAATGTACGGCACACTGATTATGCATGAAGAGAGTGAGACGGAATACTCAGATGATGATGATTGCATGATGATGTTGAGTGACTGCAACCAGCAGCAAGGCAACCAAACTGTCAAACAGTGTAACAAAGAATAAGGTGTCTCTCTCCTGACAGGTACATAGTCACCAAAGCCTCCAAAGTGTTAGATTGTAACTGAAAATGTCAGCCTTGTAAACTCTGTTTTATGGATTTGTATGGTAACAACTTGACAACACATGCCTGTGTACAGCCATATGTGTCTTTTTGAGACATGTTTTGAGATGTCTGTTAGATTCTTCAATACCACAACACCCGTGTCCAATTTCTTGTTTTATGACAGATGATATAAGTATTTACACATCAAATGAAATATCTTGTTCAAAGGAAAGAAATCACATTCATTACTCCTCATTGTTGAATTTTCCTGGGCATTTTGGAGTTGCCTTCACCTGCCATCCTTTCTGTACATTGAACACTGCTACACATTAAAAAGCTTGGTGACTAACCTGGATATAAGCTGCATAGTTCATTGTGTATTGTGCACTGTTACCATATTTATTTTATAGTATTTCCACCCTGAAAAATCAGAGGTAGCTGAACATCTGTCAATGTGCAGCTTCCGGTTGTAGACGGTTCAATGGTATGGAAAGAGAATTTACACTAAACACATGCATTTAACAGGGAGAGAGAAAAGCAATTTAATAGCATGGCAATTTGACTGTTTAGCACCTGCTGAAGTCTT
The DNA here is from genome assembly GCF_021869965.1 of Rhincodon typus. Classification (NCBI taxonomy): domain Eukaryota; kingdom Metazoa; phylum Chordata; class Chondrichthyes; order Orectolobiformes; family Rhincodontidae; genus Rhincodon; species Rhincodon typus. The sequence goes on along the minus strand of NC_063340.1, from coordinate 46,523,149 downwards.
CAGTACAACAAGCAAGAAGCACACATTCATTATCAGCCAGGAGTATGCCATTCACCAGGCTGATAATTTTCTAAAACACTTGAGCAATAGTTTGCATACATTGCCTGAAATAAGAATTAGGTCCATTGCTCATGCAAATAAGAGGCCAACTGTTATTTGAAGCTTCCACTATAATATTGGTTCATTAGTGCTAGATGTTCCAGGAATACCAAGGAATTTAACATTAGTCCTTTAAAAAAAGATAACGACAGGTTTCAACCTGTGTTTATGTAAGTATATAGCTGAGAAGAACAGCAATCTAAAGCATACAACCTCTTTTCCAGCACCAAACCCCAAACCCACACCTTCCATTGATATCATATGCTAATGACTTCACAAACATCCCACAGGCACCAACTGAACGTGGAGCTCAGTGCACTGGTATTGCATATTTGGGTTATGATTCCTGACAGGAATCATATGTCAGATGCTGAGAAGATGACTTTCCTTCAGGGAGTCAGCCGATCGCCTACTGATCAAGGTTCATGCCAGATGGGATTAGAAATTTGAGTAAAATGAAGATATTTTGATTACTGCCATGATATTGGTCACAGACCTTAATTATTCACTGCGTTCATATTCATATAGTGGAACTCCTTTCAGTTATAGAATATCGCTGGTGTTCAAGGGGCATAATGCAGACAATGCATATGTTGTCAATAACACTTTGTACTGGGGAAATGCAGACAAATTTGAGAGCTCACTTCTTCTGATGAGCAGTCAGCTTTGGGAAAGTGATTGATTGCTGTCGCCTGATTAATGGCTGCACAGACAGTAAAGTGACTAATGTTGCTGACAGCACGTGTCACAGTCTGCTGTAGAAACTGAGAGTTATTGTTACCTTCACATGCACAGGCAATGCTGTATGTGATCTGTTGTTTGGCTTCAATCCTTATTACAACAGGTGACATTGGTCAGTGAATGCTTGCTGTGTAAAGCCCAGTCTCCTACTGTACTGTTCCTCCGACACATTAAGTTCTGAAAGTCTTGCATGCTCTAATCTCTCCAAGTCTCCTTTGTCATTTTCTTTGACCTTCCACCAGTCTGCTGGTATTTCAATTGTAATTCCAGTAACTTGCTAATTTCTATTGGTAACTGTCCTGGACAGATGACACGTTTAAAAGCAAATCTGTTTCTCAATTCTCATCACCTGCTCATACGCAGCTTGTGATTTAATTTTTTCTCCATTTCCTTTAAACAGAGCGAGATTATTTCCTCATCCTCTCTGGTCTCCACCCTGCGTCTATCGTCATCCTCTCCTGTATCCATCCCTTTACCTTCCTGATCCCCACTCCTGTTTTTTTTTACTTCTCTCCTATTCATTTCTTATCATTATCATCTCCCTCTTCCTTTCTCTCACCCTCTGCCTTCTTCCTTTTCTCTTCCGAGGCCATCTTCTCTCTCTTCCACTTCCTGAACCATTGTTCACAACCCACCTTTTCTGCTTTCCTTTTGGCCTTTAGTCTCTAGTACAGTGCCACAGAAGATTGTTCAATTGTCAATCAATAAATATTATGAACACATCACTTCAAAACTCATAAAATCGGGATCTATTTTTGTCCAAAAAAAATCTCATCTGAAACTGCTCAGTACTATTATAATTCTAATCTAATTCCTTGATACGTCCATGTAATTAGCACAGACTATTTCTCATGCTTGAAATACCAATGACAAGGTTTACATGATATCACACGCCGAGGATAGTAAGTTGCTTAAAAAGTTACAAGAATAATTACATGATCATTACGAACTAATGAGACTCCTCAAAAGCTTCCCAGCACAGAGTTTCCATTTTGCACTGAGTGTAAGACAAACACTGAGAGTGGACCACCTCCTACAGAAACTGTCTATACTCATTTGATGCTTGGACTGGATGAGAACTCCTTCTCTCAGTTGCAATTGAATCGGACATCGAGGTTAGGTAAATAGTTTTTGATTTGGATTTAGCTTTGAATAATGTTTGGATATTTATACAGGTAACTTACAATTTATCCTGTTTTGGGAAGGTATTCCCTTGACTTATGAATGACTGGGGTCTGACTCCAGTATATTTCTTCAAAAGTTGTTTATTTACACTACAGCACAGCTATACAGCTACAAAAGGAACAAGAACAGAAATTGCTGGAGAAAGCAGGTTTAGCAGTGTCTGTGGAGAGAAAACAGAGTCAGAGTCAATGTTTCAGGTTCAGTGACCCTTCTTCAGACCTGGACCCAAAACATTGACCCTGCTTTCTCTGTACAGATACTTCCAGTCCTGCTGAGTTTCTCCAGCCATTTCTATTTTTGTTTCAGATTTCTAGCATCTGCAGTTCTTTTTTTTTCTTCTAAATAAGGACATCTCTCTCTCTCTGTCTTGCCAGATTATTCCATCTCTCTCCTCAGACTCTTGTACATTATTACCGATGTCACTGTTACATCATCATCCACATCACTATCACATTCCTCTACATACTTACCAAGTAGAATCATTTTTAAAACATTCTTAAACTATTTCATTAAACTATTTACATCCCCAAAACCCAAACTTCACAAATTTAGCTTTTGTGGTGCCTTTACACCTCTCGCTGATCTTGTTACCATCATCCAAACTCAATGGTGATGGCCTCTGATTGGGTCATCATTCAGTGAGGTAACTGATGTGGTCTTCCGACCATCAGCCCAGACCTCATGATATTCAAATAAATTTCCCATAAGAACATAAGAGGGGTTTTTTTAGCAGTAGTATTTGAGTGAATTATGATTGTGGTTGTTCAGTTTGTTTAAGGACTGTGCCTTTAAACTTTTGATCTCTGATAAATACCGTTTGATCTGCTGCAAATGTTGCTACAGTCTTCACCCTACGTCTGGACTTATGCCAATTTTTCTGTTTTGTTTTCTTTGATTGTTCTCTCTATTTTTTACTCTTTCATGGTCATTTAATGCAATATTCAATTTACATTCTGTTTCAGAAGTGAAATTCAATCCATAAGTAACTGTCAGTGATAATTTGTTACTTAAGGGTGTCAATCTGTAACTCTACATTTCCAGCACTATTCTTAGTTATAGCATTTTAATGATTTCACTGGTCTCTCAGACTATCCATTGTTCTGTCAGTGAAGAGGAGTGGCAATAACATGACTGATACATAGAATTCTGCAAGTTGCTTGAAGTATTGTTTGTGGACCACAAAAGCAAAAACAACTTCATCTGGAAAACAGAGTTGAATAAATACATGCTTGAAGGCTTTTATCATCATTTTGGCTGTTGTAATGGAGACCAGGAGTTTCTAATTATCCTGAATAATAATGTGTTGTGATCATTAGGTTTTTCCTTAAAAATCAAAAAAAAGGTCTAGTAAGACCTGTCTGGAAATTCAGGAGAGAAGGGCATTAGAAAATCTTCAATTGATTTGAAAATTTCTGGCCACCACACAAAGCGTTATGCATAAGCTCTGCACTTCACTATTCCCACATGAACACAATGAATTCTGTGATGAATTTCATCTGTTGGAGCGATGGGGATTACCAGTCTATTGCTATTTCTTAAACAGCATGCACTACTGTTAAGTATTTTCTCTATCCGCAGTATTTCCGTAAGAGCTGGTTGTTTGGATTACATTTACCCAACCTTCTTGGCAAAATTCCTAACCATGGTACATTCAATATCTTCCCTTTGTGCCTTCCAGATTCCAGTAGCTTTTTCTCGAACTAGGTGAAGGTTTTTTTTTAACATCTATTCATGAGATTTGGGGATTACTGCACTACTCATCCCTGGTTCCTCTTCAGAAGTTGTGGTGAGCTGCCTTCTTGAACTACTGCAGTCTATGTGGTGTAGGGTAGGATCCACAATACCATTAGGAAGGGAGTTCCAGGATGCTGGCACTGAAACACTGAAGGAACAGTGACATTTTCCAAGACAGGATGGTGAGTAGATTTGAAGGGAATTTGCAGCTGATTGTATTTGTGCGTATCTGCTGCCCCTGTCCTTCTATGTGGCTGCAGTCGTGAGTTTGGAAGGTGCTTCTAGGAAACCTCTGAGTTTCTGTAGTGCACGTTGCAGATGGCAAATACATTCCCGCTACTGAGCTTCAGTGATGAAGACATGGAATGTTTGTGAATGTGATGCCAATCAAGCTGGGCTGTTTTGTCCTCAATGGTGTTAAGCTTTGAGTGTTGTTGGAGTTGCACTCATCCAGACAAGTGCAGAATATTCCATCACACTCCTGATTTGTGTCTTGTAAATGATGGACATTTTTTGTGGAGTCAAAAGGTGACTTACTTGCTGCTGTTGTAAACACAGTATTAATACTGCATTTCTGATGAAGGGTCTAGGCCCGAAACGTCAGCCTTCCTGCTCCTATGATGCTGCTTGGCCTGCTGTGTTCATCCAGCTCTACACCTTGTTATCTCATTAATATTGCAAACCCAGTTACATGTTTGGTCAATGAAACCTCCAGGATGTTAACAGTGGGAGATTCAGTGAGATAACACCATTGGATGCCCAGGGACAATGTTTAGATTCTCTCTTGCTGGAGATGATAATTGTCTGGCACTTGTGGGTTTGAAGCTTACTTGCCATTTGTCAGCCCGAAGTGAATATTGTCCAACTCTTGCAGCATTTGGGCATGAACTGCTTCTGTATCTGAGTCACAAATTGTGCTGTACATTGTGCAATCATCAGCGAACGTCCCACTTTCTGACCTTATGATGGAGGGAACGCCATTGACAAAGCAGCAGATGATGTTTGAGACTAGGTCACTACCCTGAGGAGTTCCTGCACAGATGTCCTGCAGCTGAGACGACCGACCTCCAACAGCCACAACCAGGTATGACACCAATCCTACAGCCTATGAAAATGCTTCCATCTTTGAAATAAGCACTAAGTTTTGATTTGCTGCTTGATCAACGATAGCTCTGGGTAATGTGTCTATTTTGATCTAACTTTTGCCTGGCATATAAATAAGCATTGTGATTTCATTGCAGTACTCTCTCCTATTGTCCTTCTCGGACTTTGTCTGCTTTTTTTTTCAGTAGCCTCAGTTGTACACGTTCATTTCTGCAGATTAAAGATGCTCTTTCATTGTGTAAGATAGAGAGGGCTATGATTAATCTCTTGTCTCTTATGGCTAAGTGTGGTAATGATCTGACTTTTTTTAGTGATAAAAGCCACATAGACATTGCAACTTAATTTGTGATGGTCACTGTCTACTGCTTTGAGCCATTCCAAATAGTCAGCCAATACTGTACTGCCAATGCCAGTGTCAAGCTGAACACACTTTTAGTGTCTTTAATTTCTAAGGTAACTGACCAACGTTTTGTTCTTGATCCTTTGCTTCTCTCAGAAAATTTATACTCTAATGTCTCTCCTTATTCACAATTTCCTGGATGTTCTGTTTTCGTGAGACATTTTCTTGCTTTCTACCTTTAATTGCATTTGTAGATTTGCAAACTGTTCGAACTGTCTTGTCTTTCTGTGCTGGAAAAATTATGCCAACTGTTTTTCTTTTCAGCTAAGCATTGCTAGCACATTAAAATGGCTGCTACAGGGTTTCTCACTTGTTGCCCCATATTTGTGGTTACCGAGTGGGCACAGTGCCATCTCTGGGCCGACCCAACTAACAGGTTCCTCCAAAACTTTACCATTTACGTGGACTGTGGCCTGAATTAGCCTGTCTACTGTAATGAGCTGCTTGTTCGAGAGTTAGGTCATCTTTTGTCTACAAAAAATTCTGACAGCTTTTCAGTAGAGACTCCAACAACAATCCTGTCACAAATAAGCACACCTTCCAATGCACGACACCTGGATCAAGTAACTAGCTACAGGCATTTAAGGAATAATTTGATGGATTTCCTTGGGATCGCTGATTGAGTCACACGCAGGCTCAATTATGAAGTTCTGTTTTGGGCTGAAGACTGCTTTTAGGAAAATCTCACAATCCAAAAAAGTATCATCTGCCCCCATCTTATGAGATATTTGGATATCCCTTTGACAGTTTGTGACCGGTTCTGGATCTGGAAGGCTCCCCTCAACTTATGAGCGACTAAGGTCTGATTCCAGTAGTCATCTTTGAACTTCATTTATTTAAACAATAGTACATCTACATTTCGAGGAAGGACATCTCTTTCTCTTCACACATACTACTCCAACTCTTTTGTCAGACTCTTGCACATAAATGCTGGTGTCACTGTCATATCATCATACACATTAGTTTATTACCCAACATCTTCCAACAAATATAATTTTTTATAACTTACTTAAATGACCTTCTTAAATTATTTACATTACCACCACCCCCACAAAGTCCAAATTTCACAGATTGAGCCTGTTTAGTGCCTATCTTGTTCTTGTCACCCTTATTTAAGGCTGATAGTCTTCAATTATATATCATAATGCACACCGCAATTACTCTACAGAAAAGAAACTTCAGTGAAGAAATGCCAGCTAAAATACTTGAGAATTTTAGTTCCAGCATTGACAAACAGAAATAAGAAATATCCAGCAACTCAGCCACTAAATGAAAAGGATCCACTTGCTGAGTCAGTAACTGTGAGGAGCCATTCACCAAGCAGTTGAGAAAGTAATGGGTTTATCCACAATTTTAGTGGCTGAACTGCAGTTTGCATCAAAAACCAGTTAGTACTGGGCAGAAATCGCAACTCACAGGAGTAGCCTATTCACCTCTTTCAACCTGCTCTGCCATTCAATTAGACAAGGCTGCTCTCTATCCTAACTCCATCAGCCTGCCTCAGTTCAATAATCCTCTCCATCCTTACCCAACAAAAACCTATTAATCACAGTTTTGAAACTTCCCTTTTGCCTAGCTCAACAGCTATTTTGGGTTAGACAGTTCCACTTTTTCATGTACCTTTGTCTCCCCAATGTAGCACTGCTATTGAGTTCAGTATTTCAATTATCACCAGAACAAAAAAAAATCACATTTTAGTGCCAAGATCAATAAATTGACTTAATGACCAGTATGTCAGACATTGGTTATGTTGTCTCTGACTTATCCCAAAAGCCCATTATGACATATGCTAACTAGAAATGCAGAAAACTATAGTTACCGAAGCCAGGAACAGTATATTTTGTTTGATTATTTCTAGGTCCCTGTTGAAGAATCATGGTGTCATCTTCCCCATCTCCTGACTGACTGTCCATTACCAAGCAAGGCAGCTTTGGATTGCCAATGCTCATCTGGGTGCACAGTAGCCTTTTAAAAATGGCACGTTTGCCAGCATTGCTGGTCTTTCAATCGATATCCAGTGAGTTTGGAGTTCTTCTGGGAATGATACACACTAAGATGGGACTGGAATTGGATGCAAGTGTCACCATAAGGTAAGACACATAGTTAATGAGGTGCAATTGGCAAGACAGGGCAAGAGATCTCACTAGGCCTCATGGCAAAACACCCTTAAGAAACCCTACAAAGCGACACTTAGCCAAATGAAACATCAGATTCAGCCTAGAACTACAATTTCAGTTTGATGACCTTATAAGCATTGCCCCCAGATTTTCTGGTTTCAGTATTGTCGAGACCAAACATATTCAAAAAATATGTGTTAGGACCCTGCTGAAGTCCCAATGCACTGACTCCAATAGAAATATATACAGGAAATATAAACTTCTGATGGGCTATTCCCAATTCCCCAGGACCACACACGAATGTCTCTGATGCTGAGTTAGAATTGATGACTTGGGAACAATTGACTTACTCACCTGGATAGTTACCCAAGAAATTTTAGATGGTTTAAAATCATGTCTAACTCCCTGCCACGATCTAATTGATCCACTCAATTCACCCTTGACCTCCTGGCATCCTTCCAACAACCGAATATTATCCAAATTCCCTCCCCCAGTCGTTCCATCTCCACTCAACCTTCAAACCCTGGCACCGACACTCCAACCTACTCACTGAGCATCCATCTGACCTGAATATCTGAGTCCCCGACCCTCCAACCCCGCCAGCACCCTGCAAGGCCTGATTATCTGACCCTTTCAACCCTTTGTTGTCCGCCATCAGTCCAACCTGGCCTAACCATTCCCATGATCACTCCCTGGTTTCAACCTAAGCCAACTTCACCACTCTTCCCATTTGGCACCTTATCCAGCTACTATCCTATTTACCAGACACCCTTTACCAACTGTGTGACCCTGTACAGCTGGCATGTTATCCCCTCTGCCACATGACCCAATTACCTCGTTCGCATTCATTTACCAAGTTTTCTCATGTGTTAGTCAATACCCTAAAGCCTTTCAGTGTAGAGTACAGCAGCTAGTCCTTCCCCGACAATTCCAACTCTCTGAAGGACTTCTGGAAGACCACTCTGCATTGCTGAAGAGAATGTGTTTGGAAGTCCTGATCAACTCAATCATTTGATAAAAAGGCAAAAGAGGATGGCAATCCAACTGTGAATGCCATTTCTTAGAAGATTGGGTCTAATAATTAATTCTGTTTCTTTTTTGCAGATGGGCAGCCAGACCTGCTAAGATTTTCCTTCTTTTTCATGCTTCCAGCATTCAAGTTACTTTGCTTCTCTACTGGAATCAGGGAATAGGATTCTGGTGGCCAGTAGGTTATCAACTGGTGAATAGACTTTACAGAATCAGAAATATCCCTTCACCCTTGGAATTATTGCTAACTTCTACAAGCTGCTTTGCAATTCAAAGTGGTCTTCAAAAAGCTGCAGTCCTTCCTTCAGTGCATCTTTAACAGGCTTCCCTGGCTCTTTTATGAAGGAGACAAAGGTTTGGAGTTGCTTCAATGGTAACAGTCATGCCTTCAACTGCCTGTCAAAGTCACATCATCTGGAATTTCCTCCCGATACCTCCCTTTCTCCTGCTTTAAGTAGCCACTTAAAACATATCTTCTTTTCCCCCATGCTTTTGGCCGAACATTACCTTCTGTAGTTTGGTGTCAAAATTTGATCACATTTCTGTTTAGCACCTTGAGATGTTTCACTATGTTAAAGGCACTATATAAATAAAGTTGTTGTTGCTGCTCCTGAAACTGTCCCTTTTTGCATTTCCCTTCCCAAGGAGACAGAGGTCAAGAAAGCCACCTGCGTCTTTTGAGACTGGAAACCATTGTCCACTCCTCCAATATCACACTGTGAAATAATGATTCATCTGGACTCTTCACTCCTGTCACTGCACTGAAATTTTGCTGTTGATTTAACACACAAACCACATGTCTGCCTGGAGCAAGGTATTATTTAGCTGAGTAATTCAGCATCACTTTCTCATGTTTGGCCTTTAACAAAGCCGTAACAAGCACAGACCAACTTTATTCTGATCTTGTAACAAATGCGCATGTCTTGCTGCTCTAAGCATGAGCAAATAGGTGTTCCGTTTTGTGTGAAACAGTAGTGCAAACTTCCAGTCTTTAAATGTACATGCAACGAAGTAAAATAAGTATCTGAACTGAAACTTCTGTCTCTCACCGAATAATTATGTCTAGCTCTGACCTGGCTGACCACAATTTCCAATTCCAACCCATAAACTAGCAAACAATTGCTTTCCTCTCCCAATACTACACTGCCTGTAGCTCCCTCTCATAGGCTGTCTACACACCAGCTTTTTTTTAACTTTGTTATATCGTAGCCTCTCAAGAACAGTTCCATTTTGGAAATGTTATTCTCTTCCCCAGGAAACTGTGTTTCAAAAATCCTGAGACCTGCATCCATTGCCATTCGGCATTAACTGCCAGTGTTCCACGAGCAATCTTTGAGCAGGTCACGTAACTGAAAGGAGATTTTTTGCAGCAGTCCCTGGCCCTGAGATGATTTTATTCTTCTCGGTTGTTGCTATTTTCCTTCCTATTTTCCCTCCTAAGCCTACACTCCCATTTGAAAAGATGTTTGCATTTGAGTTCCTAGTTTGCTCCAGTCCTGTACCACATCAGCAATCTTACAATTGGAGGATATATTTCCTTTCACTGTTCCTTTTACTCAGAGTGTATCGGTTCACACTTTGTTGCAGTAATCTGCAGCTAGCACCAATCTACTGCCTCTGTTACCCTATCTAAGTCTTCTTGCTATTTCCCATAATTTTCATTTTTGTTTCTAGGCCTGAGTTCAACATAATCAGCAAGCTTCATCAATGCCTAGTTTCCAAACAATTACATAAAAGTATAAAAAGTAATGCCAGCACAGGTTCCATTTTCACACTACCCGCACGTGGGCAAGGTAAACAAAATCATTGGGTGGAAGTTTCACATTTTCAGTTAAGCAGTTTTGTTGAGTGAGATTCATGGCATCGACTCGGCCATGGCGGCTTCTCTCACTCAACCTTCCGCTCTTCGACTCTTTGTAATGCATACCAGCTCGTGGGTGCCTTTTTCCAGAAGTTGTATGCAGCTGGAGGTGCAGATGTATTTGCTGCTGCTGGGACCTTCCAGTGTTCACATCGCTGGCGTCATATTTAAAGCCCAGCTGTACACCACTTCAGACACTGCAAGCCAGGACTGATCCCTCACACACCATGAGATCATAAAACGAAAGAGCAGAGATAGGCCATTCAGCCCGTTGAGAATGCTCTACCACACAATGGGATTATAGCTGATCTGATAAATCTTCAAATCCACTTTGCTGCCTTTTCCCCATAACCCTTGCTTCCCTCATTGGTCAAGCATCTGCCTATCTCAGCCTTGAATATACTTCATGTCCCAGCCTTGACAGTAAAAATTTCCACAGATTTACTACCCTCTAAGACACAAAATTCCTCCACATCTCAGTCTTAAACATGCGACCCTTGTTCTGAGATGATGTCCTCTGGTTCTAGACTCTCCCATTAGGGGAAGCAACCTTTTCACATGTAACCTGTCAACTCCCCTAAGAATCTTGTACCTTTCAATGACGCTGCTCCTCATTCTTATAAATTCCACAGTGGTATTTGACTGTTATCATTGAGGACATGACCAAAGGAGAGGTAAGCTTGCTTCTCATACACAGAAGTCTAGGTCCTAGTGGATGGGTTGATGCAGAGAAGGGCAGTTTATTTCCTATGGACCACTGCAGGAGACCACATCATCAGACAAAACCAAATTGCAGTCTGTGTTTGTGGCTCTCCTGGATGAAAAGGGAAGCCCAGCAATGCAGGAAGAAGGTCAGCAATCTGTGGTCTTCAAAGGTATGTGCCACCATCTTCTCTGTGCTCCTCATAGTCACAGGGCCACCACTCATGCTAACTGTCTGCAACTATATGTGACTCTCACCATAGTTCATGACCTACAGCTCTTACTACTGTGTCATTTCACCAGCTCTCACCAACCTCCGAACCAACTAACCCTCCCTGCCTTCTGTACTTCCCACTCTCTCACTCACTGGACACAGCGAACAGCTCATCACCTCTCCATTCGTATGTCACTGTTAATTGATTCTCCACCCACTCCAATCAAACTCAATCCCTAACTTTACCTCAAAGACAACATTGCTTTAGCCCATGAGGACTAAGGCCTCCATCTGACTGACCTACCTGCAATCCACAGACTGGCTGCATTCTACCCGGCTGCCTGCCATATTGGCTGTGACCCAACCTCTGGACTGCAAGAGCACAGATTCCCACACTTGACTGGCTGTGGCCAACTCCCTGAACAGGAGGAGACCCTTGACTGACTGTATCAATACCCCTCACTGGCCACAGGCCCACTTCACTCCACTAAGCACTCCCCTGCTTTGACAGGACCATTTGTTTAAAACACATAGAGGTGTGTTTGCTGTCCAAAACTGGCACATGATGCAAGTCTGCTACTGACGTAGCACAATGTCAATCGCATGCGCGACCCCTCGTATGTTAAGTGCTCCTTATCGATGCAAACTGCCTGTCTCTCCCTCTGCATCAAAAGCAAAGCAAGCCACAGAGAGACCATGAAATCAATGTGACCAAACACAAAGGCTGACAGCCTGTGAAATCAATGCTGAATTCAGACAGCAAGGTGAACTACGCAGAGGCTGATAGCATCCAAGTAGACACAGAGTGAATGAATACAAAGAAAGCAAATAAGATGCATCCTGTGTAGAAGCATGAAATGCTTGTGTCCCCCTGGCACAAATCAAGACCACATCATAGATTATCTATCTGTACACCATTCACTGCATTCTTTTACCATATATTCTGACTTCAAAACATGCAATTAAATCAAGTATGACCTAGCCTTTACCAATCAATGTCTAATATTTCTGATTACTACTGAGCTCACCAAGGCAGCTTACCTCCTGATGCTTGTAAGTCACTGAAATGTTGGCATGGATCAGGTCAGCATAACATGCTGTAGGCATTGAGACAGTGTACTGGCTCTATGTCTTCACTGGAGTGAATAACAATATACTATATCAGCTTAGCACTCTGAAAAAAAACTGATAAGATGTATTGCACCAGCAATGCAACCATGGACATAATAGCAATTAGACAAAATAGATGATCTGCATGTTGAAACCGAATTGGGGATACGGCCAAAGTATTTTCTGAATGCAATCAATTTTCAGCAAGGCACAGCAGAGGAGAAAATCATTTACAGACCAATGTTTCAAGCAGCACTACATAGACCTGTATTAATTCTCCAGTGACAGACAGTACCACAGGCTGCTACCTGCACACATTTTGTCATTGATATCATTGAAGTCATCCATGGCAACTGTGAAGCAGCGGCTCTTGCTGCTGATGCCTCCAGGAGATTGGTATAGTCTGTGTAGAGCCTCATTACATGGCGTTTACATGGAATTTCATTGAGTGCACAAAAAAAACTGCACCTCAATATTACACATAACTAATGTAGAAATATCTAACAATCTAAATTTCACACATTATGTCAAAATTATGAACCTCTCAATGAAGGTTTACTAAACGATCAGTGGCAAGGAGCTAAACATTGTGCAACACTTTTCCATCTTCCAAAAGCAGGAGTTGTCGTGGTCAAACGTTCTGCCTACCTTGTTCAGAAAATCTGCCGACACTATGAAAGAAGGCAGCTGATTGGCTGCTGGCAAGCTTTCTTCCTGAATTCTAAATCCATAACCGGAAGACCCATCCACCTGGAGCTGCCAGCAAATCTGTGGCCAGTATCTATAGAATCTGGCAGTGCCACACAAGAGGCTGCAGCTGCTGCCAGGGTGCCACCTGAATCACCACCACACCCCCCCACCCCCTCGCCTCCCTCCAATGGAGGATCAGAGCTGAGATAAGTAGCTTTTTAGGTAGGGAGAAGTTTCAGGGGTGGAGGAGTGAGGAGAAACTGGCAGTCGGTCACAGAGTCAAGAATTGGCTCTCAGTGGCCATCCTCCTGCCCCAGGTCAAGTCTCTCAATCTTGGATGAAATAGTGCAGAGTGAAAGACTCCCCAAAACTAACAACATGTCTGTACAGGCTGGCCAGTGAGTAGGATGGCTTCTCCTTTAATCTTTTTATTTTAATTTTTTTTTTCTAATCAACCTGTTCAGAGATATCATTACACAAATCTGGAGCAGGTGGGACTTAAACTGGCCCTGTTAGTCCAGGGGTAAGGACACTACCACTGTGCCACAAGAACCCCTCCTTGGCTTTTCTTTGTCCACTTAGACCTAAAGCAATTACAACTCAGGCAGGATAAACCCCTTAAGTGATCATCAAACTTACTGGAAGTGCCTGACTCAATTTCACTGGAAAACATGGTGGTACAGTGGGTTAGATACAAGCCTCTGGGACCTATCTTTAAAGCCTATCCAGACTGGCACAGTGAATGTTTGTTATATCTATAGATCTTAACTAAAATGAGTGTCAGCACTGCTAATCCAGGGTATGTACGATCATTAATCCAATGTTTATGGTCTGATATATTGTTACACAGTTCCTAACCTTCAGGAATATATTGTAATGTGAATATATACCTTTGGGGTGACTTCACTTGTCGCACAACGGTCATATGCCGTGTAACAACGTGTTAATGTATCAGTCCACCAGCCACATGGATATCTACAAGATAAATTCTTGATTAGGCCTCAGCATTTTGGGCCAAAAACATGATTAAGTTCTGTGGAGCTGAAGGCATAACATTGTGAAGGCAGAGTAAGGGTAAAAACCCAAACATTTTAAAGGTATTTGATACTTAATTATGAAATCAACACAAATGAGTACCAGAGGGAGAGTAAGAAAGTCAATCTTGCAAAACAAAATGGCTACCACAGTAATAGACGCACAACTCCAGCATGATAAACTGGCAGGCTGATGATGCTGTCAAAGTATTTGAGAAGTTTAAATAAAAATACGGACTGACATTTTTTAACAAAGAGTAAAGGACCACCTAAATCCTTAAATCAGCAGCAAGGATAGGGTTAAAATTTTTTCATGCTGATAAGAATTTCAAAGCCTGAGGCAGGAATTGGATGAGTTAGTTAACGATCTCAGAACAGGATTGAAGAATGAAGCCAGAAAATGTAAATTTAAGAACTCAGTTGAAACGCTGCTAGATAAACTCATATGGGGTTCTGCACACCTTGAAGTACAAAATAACTTAATGAGAAAGTATAAAGTCACAATATTGCAAACTGTAGACTTTGCCCATACATATGATGCCACAGATAGGCGGATGTAAACACTGACTACTCAAACAACTAACATGAATTTAAATCAAGAGAAAGGAAGCACCTTCGTTGTCGCAAATCAGAAATGGAAGAATTCACAACAGACAGGAAGAAAGATGTGCAAGAACTCTGAATGATTGCATGAGTTCACAGATGAAAGGAAATGTCCCCCAATATTGATCAAACTGCAGAGTTTCTGGAAACCCAATCACCGGGAAAAGATATACACACCAAAGTGTGATCGGAGGCAGAGGGACAGGGGAAATGAGAAGAAAATAGAATCAAACTATACACTCTACAGAATGCAGAAGGCCCATACCTGCATGGAATGTCTGGATGTGACAATTCTTAGAGAGAAAAGAAATATTGCACAACCATTCAGATCAGCAAGAGAGTGAGAAATAAGCTCGCAATCATGGTTCTGAAACTGAAGCTTAATTCCGGACTACTGAGTAATATCGCCACTTGCAGATGATACCAGAAGATCTTTCCTGAAAGCTTGAAAGAAAATGGTTCCTTCCTCAAGGCAACACACAGTGATTCAGAGGTGCACTGGCAAGACACCACAAATAGAAAAAGCAGTTCAGCAGTATCGATCCATCAGAGGTGACATCTCACCAGAAGATGATGTGCTGCTAGCCAGCCCCACAACAGCCGGGCCCAAAATTGTGCAAATAAAACTTCTCCAGAGAATAATGAAGGTCATATGGGAATGGAATATTGTAAACTCAGAGTCAGTTCGGCTAGATATTGGATAGACACATTCAAAGACATTGAAAAAATACTGTCTACATGCAATGTATGCCAAAAAACCTGACATACAAAGCAGGAAGAGGTGATAGTTACTCAACTATCAGCCAGAATATAACATCCCAAGGGAGCCAATTTATTCACACATAACTAACCCTAACCCTAACTCTAAGCATAATCAACTCTAACCCTAATGGCACTTCATAGTTGCAGACGATTACTCCAAATCTCATTTTATATAAATTATGTAAGATTTCAGAGCTACAGTAATTATCTCAACAGCATGAGTTCTACTTGCTGAGCAAAGTGTTCCAGAAAGAATAATCGGTGACAATCAAAACCAACTTACCTCCACAGAATTTGTGGGCCACTGAACGGTACGGGTACAACATCACGACATCATGACAACATCAAGATACTCCCTCCAAGTAGAATCATAGAATCCGTACAGCATGGAAACAGGCCATTCGGCATATCGAGTCCACACCGACCCTCTGAAGAACATCCGTGCAGACCCAGCACTCTACCCTATCCTTGTAACTCCACATTTAGCACGGCCAATCCACCCAACCTGCTCATCTTTGGACTGTGGGAGGAACCCAGAGCACCCAGAGGAAGCCCACGCAGACACGGGGAGAATGTGCAAACTCTACACAGTCAGTCACCCAAGGGTGGAACTGAACCCAGATTCCTGGCACTGTTAGGCAGCAGTGCTAACCACTGAGTGACCAAGTGACCAAGAAGTAATAAGACGACAACTCAATGATGCACAGGTTGAAGAAAGTCAACATTAGCATGCCAAATCATTATCTAAGCTTTTGAAAGGACAGATTATGTAACTGTCCTGGCCAATAAAATCTGAACTGTAATGAAATTGTTGGTAAAGCTGTGCCTTCAAGGTCATAGTGATGGAAACGGGTATGCAAATCAGAAGGAATAGGTTCCATATGCAACCGAGCTGGCAAAGCAGAAAAGATCAACAACACCAGAAATATCACTCAGCAGCAAGACAACAAATACAGCATCATCAGCAAGGAGTGCAACACCAACAATATTGCCACCAGCAAGTGAAACATCATTAGCAATATAATACATAACTCTTGCAGCATCAGGAGCAACATAAACTATACCACCTGTGCATGGTATGCCAACTCATCACTTACAGCAGCGAATGGAGCATTCTCCAAGATGGAAGCACAACATCTGACAACCCAAGTGATACCATGAATAAAGTTCATAGAAAAGAAGACAAATCATAATAGATAATAAAGGTTGTTCACTTTATCGATAAAAGTTGACTGTTAATCTTTAGTTTAGAAAAAAAAGTTAATTATTGGAATATATATCCATACAAAGCTTTATAACATATACAAATGTAAGAAAGGGCAGTGTCATCCTGTCATTTTATTTGTAAAATATCAGGAACTAATTGTTGTTATGTGACTATATTTCCCAGGGTGTCACCTTTACTGCTGATTAGCAATTACGTGCCAAGTAACAATTTATCAATATATCAGTCTACAAACCACATACAGAACTGTAAGAAATATAGTTGATGTTATGTGATTATTTTGAATTCAGAGGGGCAGAAGATGTAACATTGGATATTCTGCTTCAGAGTGATAACTGATGTGAGGAAGGAGGAAAAGGTTTACGTGATTGGTAGTGGTAACCATTCTTCTCAGTTTGGAGCATAATCACATTGTTGGGGCGCAGAAGAGGATGGTTTACTGGACAGTTGGTTATGTCACACCTGAGCTGGCAGTGCTTGATATTGACTGTGAGCTGGAAAAGGAATAAAAATAGTGAAATACTGCAGATGCTGGAATTCTGAAATCAACACAGGAAAAGTGGAAGAAACTCAGCAGAACTGCTATCATCTATGGAGAGAGAAAGAGAGTTAATATTTTGAGTCCAAAAGACTTTTCAGAACTGAGAAAGAACTGCTGAAGAAAGAAATCATGCTGGACTCGAAATATTAACATACTTTCTCTTCACAGATGCTGCCAGATCTGCTGAGTTTCTCCAGCTTTTTCTGAGTTTGTTCTGGACATGGAATCAGTTCCATTCCTCAGTAATAATAATGCTCAAGTTTCTGAGAGCCAAAAATTAAGGTGTTTTTCAAACCTACTAAAGAACTGGCCTGTTTTCATACATATCTTACAAAGTTGCAGATGATCTTGTGTAAAGCTGGTGAGGATGGGAATTGGTACAAGCCAGCAACACTTGGAGTGAATAAGTAATGAGCCAGACAAATTGGGCTGGTAACTATTTAAAAGACTGTGATCATGATGAGTGGTCAAATTTATTTGTCTCTTCATCTTCGAGGAAATCAGAGTTTAAGATTATTAGTACAATAGGAGCAGGGAAGGGTTAGTTTGGGGAAAATGTTACATTTTGTAGGTTTGGTGCTCCTGGGCAACTTTGTTACCTTCCTTTGCTTTCATCTGCCAGTTTCATTCTGGACTGTGAAGATGGGCAAACAGTGTACTTCTGAAATAACATACAGGCCTACATATGTAAGCCGTTTTGATTTTAATCCAGTTCATGAGCTTTTGTAATTGAATTAAATTCATAATGTGTCACGTTAAGCTTTAAATTCACAGCCTCTGGGTAGTTGATCTAGTAACATTACTATCACCACCCAGTTTCCAATTGCTTCCAGCCATTAATGCATGAGTTTTTCAACTCCTTCAGGTATTCACTATACCTCCCTGCTGCACACTCAATCTCAACAACCTATCACAAATGTAAAATACTATGGTGGAGATTGTGGTATAGTGGCAATGTCACTACACTAATACTCCAGACGCTTTGACTAATCCTCTCATGACTGCAGTTCAAATCCCATTGGCATAGCTTGTGGAATTTAAATTCAATGAACAGAGTCAGGATTTGAAATCTAGCTCCAATAATGGTGATTATGAAACTACTACTGATTTTTTTTTTAAGGAAAACCATCTGGTTCATAAGTGGCCTTTAGGGAAGGGAATCAACATCCTTGCTGGGTCTGGCCTACATGTTACCCCAGATCCACAGTAATGGGATTAACTCTAAACTGCCTTCTGAAATTGGTTAGCAAGCCACTCAATTCAAAGTTATTACAGATAGGCAATGAATAATGATCTTGCCAGTGTCACCCACTTCCCATGAACTATTAAATTTTAAAAATGTGTCTTTCCGCATGATGACAACCCAACAACTTGATTCTCCAGTTCAATTAACAGCTCCTACACACTTTGTAAAACCTTAAAAAAAAACTATATATACTGCCACAGATCAAATTGTTTTACTTGTGTGAAAAAATATCAGAGAAGATTAAGTTGCCTTTAAAGTAATTCTTGGGAACAAAACATCAGTCCCACCTCAAAAAGTAATATTTCTCAATCAGCTTTTACCTTCAAAGTCCCAATCATGTCCATCTCCTATCAGTCGACATAACCACACCTCTCTGAACAAAATCTAAACTGTTTGTATGCTGCACACACCATCTAAGATTAAGCCATCTTCATTGCTCTGGGCTGTTGGTGGTAATCTCAAACAAATTATGGCCTAGAAATTACAGGAGTAATGACAACCAAACTGTTAGTGCTCAACATGATTACCTCTCTGTGGCTGACTACAATATCTGGAGCCAGTACATGCACAGTTAAATGTGGGAATTCAGAAACCGTTGTCAGTGATTCCATGTTTTTTCAAAGGATGTGGTGTTGCAATACTTTGATGATTGCAATCTATCGGAAATCATTGAACTGATGATAATTTCTAATCTTCATACTTTTAGTTTCATTGTAACAAAGACTAAAAATGTTTGATGAATGAAGTGTAATTTAATTCTTAACAGGGAACTATTTTCAAACGTTATGCTGGCCCTAAAAGAATTATGCTACTTTTGCTGAATGCTTAATTAAGACAAGAAATCCAACACATATTTTTAAATTTATGACATTTTAAACTTTACTTTAAGTCCACGTATGTGTCCCGATAATTTATTTCACTATTTGTAAAAGTTATAAAAATAAAAAGTGATAAGACTGAGTTGCTTTATCTTTGTGGTTTCTAGTTTTTGAGAATGCATAATTGGCTCATAGTCTCGTTTATTGGTTCTGTATCACTGCAGTTGTTGGTGGATCTGGGAAGTCAGCAATGAACACTGGTGTTTTGCTGCTAAACTCAAAATACTGTCTGATACTAGGATTCAGCTTAAGATTTCCATAAGAATCTTAATTGCTTTAGCATTTTTCAAAGCCATTTCTTCCTCAGCTTGACAATATGAGGCTAATCAACCTTTCCCCATCAAAAGATATCCATTTGCTACTTCTTTTTCCATAATGTCCTGCTACAATATGCTGATCAGAGAAATACACAGTAAGCCAGATGTGTGTGCACTAATGGCTTGTAAAAACTCATCAGCAGTTCCTGAACTTTATACTCCATCTATATTTTGTAAATCGGATCGCTCTCCTTCCTATTTTCCTTCTGTATTGTACCCCTCCTGATCAAATTTTCCAATCGCACCCCTCCTCAAAAAACTCACATTTGACCCTTTTGTCCTTGCAAGCTGTAAAAGCTCCCACTCTTTCTACGCCAATGTGAGTTTGCCTACTAATCATACTTTCCCAACCCCCATACCCCCCAACTCCTGTTTTTCTTGCCAGGTTTCTTTCACTGTCAGAACATGGCAGAAGCCCACATCAAGTTACAAATTACATCCTCTACGAAGCAGCTGCAGATCATTAATTTTCCTCCTCCTTCCCAAACTTACTGCTGCTTTGGACACTTGTCCATAGCATTCTTCCCCAACACCTCTGTTGGAAGAACTGCCCTCCTGGTTCCATTTTAACCTATTCAGACAGCCGTAACAATTAACACAGCGGTTTCTCTTTCTCTCCTAGTAGTTACTTCTCAAGCCCCCCCAATATTTATCCTTGACCCTCTCATTTTCCAATTGTAGGTCGCTGTTAGTGATGTCATTCAAAGACAGAATTTTAGGTTCCACATGAATGCAGATAGCTTCTTTTTACTTCACCAGCATGTCTCTCTACACTTCCGCTGCTTCTATATTGTCTGACGGTTGCTTTCTGAAGTTGCTCACTGAAATTTCCAAACCTCTGGCCTCCTTTCATAGTCACAGTAAATATGTGGTTGGTCCAATTCAATTTATGGATAATGGTGATCCTAAGGATAGAATTAGAATTAGAATATCCTTTGTTATCATGTGTACTCAAGTATGGAAATACTGGAGTACCGTGAAAAGTTTACAATGTCACCCCATATGGTGCCATCTTAGGTAAGAAGTGCCCAGGTACAGATCTTTGATACAAAATACAGAATAAAGGGAAAAAGAGAGGAAAACAAAAGTTACATTACTTACAGTTGTTCGTAAGTTAGAAAAATGAGAATAAAGTTAAAAAGATAAGCATTATAGTCTTGCAGTAGATCAGCGCAGGGGGTTTCCACACATGGTCTGCCCGGGCTCACAAGCCACTGACCGCTTGCACCAATCCATGATCCGACAACCATCCTGCACTGCTCATGCCTCCAGTCTGCTGGCCATCCTGCACCGCTCGGGCCTCCAGCCTGCTGGCCATCCCA